>NW_019721023.1:0-30457 GCF_002891405.2 Cryptotermes secundus | reverse complement strand
AAGTTTCCTATTCAGTTGGGCCCTATTAGAAAGAACTAAGCACGATCATGGTACATCCACTGAGTCTGAGGAAAGATCCTGTATGACAGCCCCACAAAACAGACAGTAACTCTCTGTTTATATGTGTGTATATGACAATCTTTGGTCCTTTACATGAGACAACTGAGATTAGTTTCTAGCTCTCATTATTGTACCAGGTAATTTTCTATTGGATAGTATTAGGAAATACCTACTTCATTCGCTCATATTACAACTGTTGTTACAGTTCATGTTGTTCAATTATAAATGCTTGTACCTCTCACACACATACAAATGTCAATAATTATAACATCCCTATTAAGCACTATACAATACAGTGCTGAATTAACACATATTTAAAGTTTAAAGTTTCCAAAGGTGTCTAGAAGAATGCACACTGTATTGCTCACGATCAGCCAACCATTAACACCAATCACCTCTCCCAAATATGATAACCATTTTTAAACTACTTATTGTAATATCCCCAAATGCACAACTGTGGATAATTTTTAATCATCAAGAAGAATAACAGCTTCATGTGGGAGCATGTCACAACACTTTCAGGAAAGGTGGCAAAAGTTTGAACTTAAAAAAATCACACTTGTTGCGGATGTGGAATGAAAACTGAAATATCAGCTGGACAATCAGCTGATTACTGGGGGGCCTAACCCATATCAAGTATTTTGGTAAAGGAAATTTGTACACCCTCTACTCTCCCTATCTATAAGACCCACTATCAATGGGCAGTGTAATTAAAATTATCAAATTTATCAATTTCTTAATTTGCGTTCTTTATGTCTTTTTATGCAAACTTTTAATTTTATACAATTGGATTAATGGAAGCAAATATAAATAAGTAAAATATATTTTTTATTGACACATATCTAGAACAGATCTAATATGATTTGCTTTAAATAGGTAAATTAAGAGATTAAAGCAAAACTTGTGTTTAAATATCAAGCATCAACTGCATGTAAGGTTAATTATGAGGAGTACTGTCTTCTGTGATGTGAAAACTGTGCAGTCCAGTAGAAGTTCAAAACTCTGCTTGCTGCCTGGTTCATTTAGATCACGAAAGATCAGGCCCACACCATATGTATGTATGCATGTTTCTTGCTAAACAAGGTACACAAAATGTATACAGAAGTATGCAGTCTACACAATATTCTGTATTTAAAACAAAGTAGACACTATCATATCAACAAATACAGAATATTGTTGTGTAGACTGCATACTTTTGTATACATTCTGTATACCTTGTTTATGACAAACAACATGATGTTTCTTGCTGTTTGCTTATTTGACTTACTCTTTGGCCCTGAATACATAGGCAGTATTCTTCAGGTTCACCACTGAGAGAACCTCAAATCTAAGGTTAATTATGTCAATTAAAATATAATTAATTCTACTATAATTGTTATGCTGCAAATTTTGAGACTGGAAATCAAAAGCATTGCCTAAACATTACGAGAGCGTTTCACAGTAAGTAGAGCAATGATGGCCACACATGGGCTGTGGAACGCGGTCAACAAACATCGTAGTCAGCTGGGATGCGTAATTGCTCCACTTTGTAAGTGGCGTTTCTAAAACACTGGAGTACCACGAAATTACAAAATGCAAAGAGGGAGGCGCTGCGATTGCTTGCGAGGAGTCGAATTTAGCCAATGGGAATTTACCCCTTTAGACATTTAGGACAAAGGGAGGAGTAACCTCCCTCCTTGTAGTTGCTATGTCAGCAAGTTGATAGTATAAATTACTGAATCAATGAGACCTAGGGATCAATCACAAATGTAATATTCGGCAAGAGGCCGGAGGCCCTGTTGGACATAGGTCCTACAAGTGGTGGTGTCGCTGCATCTCTATCTCAAGTAAGTCATGTTTACTCATACTAGCCATGTCATTAAACTTTATTATTGTGGTTAAATGTGGAAAAGCAATTTCCAGTGTGCCCAGCAAGTTCTTAGGGTAGGATAAGAGAAATAATGTAACAAGTGATTGCCGAGGTTGCCAGTATGGTAAATATGGCTGTCGTTATATTGTGTGTTATGATTTGCTGGTAGTGGGCAGAGCACGCACATTTGTTGTGTCTGGCAATGTACAGAGATGATGTAGTCCCGACTGAAAGTCGGCATTGTTATTACTGTAAAGATTATTGTAAATAAAGTGTAAACAGATCAGTGTACCTAGGGTAGGACGGAGATGGTGTATCGAGTAATAGTAATGAAGGAAGTGACAGTCTCAAGCCATCGGCTCTAGGTGAGAGGTTAGAACGGAATTACGAACTATTAACAAAATGATTCCATGTGTAAACCGACAGACATCGGCATTCTTCGAGTGTAAATACGAGTGTAAATAGACAGTGAGATTAGAGTAGGGTGTACCAGGATTGTGATTTACTTCCCCGAACCAACCCGTCCACAACCGATCCAGAGCAATCCTGGCCCAAACGAAGGCAGAACTGACCCAGGCAGCCAACGGCAGCGGGATGCAACGACAGCTGAGGGTGAGGGACATGAAGTAGGCAAGGGGATGACGTTCCTGATGGAACAAGGAATGAGTAATTTAGTATTATTCCATTAGCCCCTTTCAGGCATAACAAAGTCGTGGCAGAGGTGGGGATTAGCCAACGCAAGGTGGCTGTCGTAGAGGAGTAACTGTGTTTTACTCACCCCTGCCATCGAAGCATTACCTATGGCAACGGCGGTGGGACGAGTCAACGCAGGGTTGACTGACAAAGTGATTTAGTAGTGTGTATTTAACCCACCCCCGTCACCACAGCATAATAATTGGGGACAGCGGTGAGATAACCAATCCAACCCTGTCGCAGGTACCTGTACATGGTGTGACAGTCGATAGGTGAGGCGGGTGAGACCTGACATGCCCACTCTACGCGATTACAAAGTGGTGCCAGTGATGGAGGGGCTAGCCAACAAAGAATGCTCACCTACCGCGCTACCGGCACTTACTATTTTCATCAACCCCCTCTTAAGATGTAATATATGGTGGCTGCTGTATGCATCGAAGAAGGTCCAGAGCCAGGAGAATCCTAGCTGAGAGTAATTTAGTATGATTTTCATCAACCTCCCCCCTTAAGGCGTAATATATGGTGGCAGTGGAGGGATACCTACACGCCCCCCTGTAACCACGGCGTAACAATAATATATTCTAACTATGGCACACAAAAAATAAAACTACGTAATATCTTTGTAGGTAGAATTATGATACAAAATGTGCATTCTTCAAATACACCAATATTACATATAAAAATTAATTTTTAGTAAGAATTTCACCTCTAACACATCAATATTGCTTCATACTTACTTCATTTAGTATGAAATATCGACAAACTTTATTTGCAAAGATTTTATTTAGTCATTTATTCATTTTATTTTTTGTATCCTGAGTATTTACAATAGCAGAATCTGAACAATTTGTTATTCTGCTGGTTACCATTCTAATAGTTGGGGTACCTGACCTATAATATTTCAGATTTCTGTAGTATTTATCAAGGGCTGATATTTTGTACACAAAAAGGAACCTTAAAAACAGTCATTACCTATTACAGTCAACTCTCGATTATCCGGGGATGGATTAACCAGTTTGCGGCTTAAACGGGGCTACTGACGCCTTTTTGAGGCTTATATGTTTTTAGGTACTAGTGCGGCCACCGAACAGTGCGGACACGTTTTGAGTATTGCAGTGTCTTTATTGTGAAAGTGACGACTAGTTAGTTCAGTGCACTAGCTAACTCAGTGCATACACAAAATGTTTCAACAAACACCTTACACAACAAACGGTTACACAGTGGACCAAAGTTATATTTCAAATGGGCAGCTGCAAATGATGCAACAACAATTAATTCAACAAGAACAACACTTAGTGCAACAACAGCATCAATAACAACATTTCATACCTCAGCCGTTTTATCCAATCCAACAATCTGGCTATAATATTACTCCTGTTCAGCATACCAATTATAGTGCATCGTCCTTTGTGACTGCTCGACCTGGCCAACAAGCTCAAAGTCTAATAAATAATCCAGCAACAAGAAATAACACTGAAAAAAGTCAACCTGAAGGAGCACAAGGAAGTACAAATGAAACTACGACCCAGTATACGTGGCAGACAATCAAAAAAAGGAAGAGAAACAGTCCAACTCCAGAAGACGGAGCACAGCGACCTGAAATCAACTGCAATAACAGGTACGAGCAACTCTCGCAAATACAAAATGACAATAATGATGATGTCATACTCATGGACATAACAAATAATACCCAATCAAAAGAGAAAACCAGTGGTCTAAGGGATCCTAAGCCTCCCCCAATGTTTGTTTACGGAGTAACAAACTTCAAAGATATGGTCGCACATTTATCTGCAACCATCGAAGAGGACCAATACTACTGTAAAGTACAATCAAACGATACTATCAAAATACATGTGACAACACCAGAATCCTATCGTAAATTAATTAAACAACTACAGGATGATAAAATTATATACCACACATACCAATTGAAACATGAAAGAGCCTATAGAATAGTTATTAGGAACCTACATCACTCAATACCAACAACTCAAATAACAGCAAAATTAGAGAAGCAAGGCCATAAACTAAGAAATATACTAAACATTAAACATCGTCCAACAAAGGAATCTCTCCCCTTATTCTTCATAGACCTAGAATCAAAAGAAAATAATAAAAGCGTCTATGATATGGAATTCTTATGCAACATGAAAATTACTGTTGAGGCCCCAAGACAAAAGAAACACATCGTTCAATGCACAAGATGTCAATCTTATGGCCACACAAAAACATACTGTGCAAAACCATATGCGTGCGTTAAATGCGGAGCAAACCACAACACAACCACATGTACATAACCATCTGACACACTAGCCAAGTGTGCACTTTGCAGAGGAAATCATCCTGCAAGCTACAAAGGATGTGAGGTGTACAAGAATCTACAAAAAAAAAAACAGAGGCAAGGCATTCAACCAAATTCCTCACACACCGATTCAGCAAAAAATCAATATCAACGATAATAACCAATTTCCACCTATCAACCCAAACCAAACTTCAACTCCAGTGCCTTTTATTCCACAAACCTCATACTCACAAATACTAACGCAAAATCAGCAGTCACCTATTATGGCAGACCAATTATCAATGTTTCTAAGTGAGCTTAAGACTCTGTTCAACCAGCTCGTAAATCAAAACAGTATGATTCTCAGTCTACTCAACGCGATCATCAACAAAACTACCACCACTGCATAGCTCATTGCGAATAGTACTCTGGAACGCCAATGGGCTAATAAGCCATAAACTAGAACTACAAACTTTCCTCAATATACATAAAATTGACATTGCTTTGATATCAGAAACTCATTTTACCATCAGAACTGTGTTTAAAGTACCAAACTACAAAGTATACCACATACCTCACCTGGGCGATAGGGCTCGTGGTGGTGCTGGCGTCATCATCCGTAATTCAATTTCTCATCACGAGCTCACATCACCGAAATGTCAAATTCCAAGCAGCCAACGTCAAAGTTAATGTGAAGCCATGGCCTTTGATAGTGTCTGCGGTATACTGTCCCCCAAAACATGCAATATCAAGTGAAGAATACGTCGAATTTCTTGAATCCTACGGATCCAAGTATATAATAGGAGGTGACTGGAAAGCCAAACACACCCAATAGGGAGCAAGACTCATTACAACTAAAGGAAGAAACCTTCTGGAAGCAATGAACAGACGAAATTGTAACCACCTCTCCACGGGTGAACCAACGTATTGGCCAAACGATTATAACAAGCTACCAGACCTATTAGACTTTTTCATCCACAAAGGTATCACGAAAAATTACATCCAGATAGAATCTAACCATGAACTATCATCTGATCACACACCTGTAATTGCAACTTTATCCACCCATGTGATAAACCAATCACCGATAAATATGCTGGTTACAAACGCAACGAACTGGAACAACTTTCACACATACATTGAAGACCACATAATTATGAACATAAAAATAAAAGAAACCGACGAGTTAGATCAAGCAACCCAATACTTTACAACTTTAATCCAGGAAGCAGCATGGTACTCTACTCCCACGCCACGGGATACAACAAAACATACATATAACATCCCCCTGCACATACGCGAACTAGTAGCTGAAAAACGCAGAGCAAGGAATAGGTGGCAAAGGTCACGAAATAATGATGACAGAATCAACTAAACAGACTTAAAGACAACTGCACAATACGCTAGCAAATGCAAGGAACACGACTTTTGAGCAATATATCACTTCACTCAATAAGGACGATCATACAATCTGGAAAGGTACAAGAACATTCAAACAGCCCCAAAAATCAATACCTCCAATAAGAAAGGCTGACGGAAGCTGGGCCAAAAGTGATTTAGAAAAAGCCGAAAATTTTGCTGAATATCTTTCTCTGGTATTTACACCACACGACTCTAATAATCATCATAATGACAACGATATTGAGGAGTTTCTAGATACGCCATGTCAAATGTCTTTACCAATCAAAGCCTTCTCACCTAAAGAAGTAAAACAACAGATTAAAAAAGTGAACCAATGCAAAGCACCTGGCTACGACATAATCACGGGAAAGATATTGAGACAATTGCCAAATAAAGCAACTGCACTACTCACAATAATCTTCAATAGCATGCTCAGGCTATCTTACATTCCGATATGGAAATTTGCTCAAATTGTTATGATACCAAAGCCCGGAAAACCAATTAACGAAGTGGCCTCTTATCATCCCATTAGCCTGATGCCTATTCCCTCAGAGATATTTGAAAAACTTTCACTGAACAGAATTAGACATGACACAGAAATCCACGATATTATACCCGACTATCAGTTTGGATTCAGAGAACATCATTCTACAATCCACCAAACTCACAGAATAATCAACAAAATTGCCACAAGTATAGAAGAGAAACAATATTGCACTGCAGCGTTTTTAGATATTCCCCAGGCTTTTGATAAAGTCTGGCATACTGGATTACTACATGAAATTAAGAACAAACTGCCAAGTCCACACTATCTACTGTTAAAATCATACATCTCGGAAAGGTATTTCCAAGTAAAATACAACAATGCCTATTCTAGCTACAAACTAGCAAAATCCGGAGTACCACAAGGGGGTGTGCTTGGGCCTTTGTTATATCTAATATACACTGCAGATCTGCCAACAACCAACACCACAATAGCAACCTTTGCGGACGATACTGCTCTCCTAGCAACAGACCGTGACCCGGCACTGGCATTGCAATTTCTTCAACACCATCTGGACCTGCTATAAGAATGGTTCAAAAAATGGAAAATCAGGATAAACCAAACAAAATCTTCGTAGATAACATTCACAACAAAGCGCATACACTGTCCACCAGTTACAATCAATAATTTACAAATCCCAATACAGACAGAAGTAAAATACCTCGGCCTATACCTAGACCAGAAGCACATCAAGACAAAACCTAAAAGTACGACAAATGTCATGGCTCTTAGGACGAAAATCCAAACTCAGCCTGGAAAAAAAGACTTTAATTTACAAATGCATACTGAAACCGATTTGGATATACAGAGTTCAACTGTGGGGGTGTGCTAAGCCTTCGAACACCAAAATAATTCAAAGATTCCAATCAAACTCCATAACCAACGCCCCATGGTATGTCTCGAACTTCACATTACACAATGATCTTCAAATCCCATTCATCACAAAAGAAATCAAAAGATATTCTATCATATACCACAACTGACTAATGGGACACAAAAACAGTTGCATCTGAACTAAGCAACCCATTAAACATCAGACGAAGACTAAAAGGACAATGGCCCTCAGACTTATAAGAACACAGTGTTGAAGATGGGTAGCTGTACTCAACAATATAATGCATAGTATACTACATAGGAGAATCATCACTTGATGATCACTCCGCACAAGTGATTTCTTACAACATATTTATTTATTGCTCCCTTGTAGTGTAGATTGTAAATTGCAAGAAATAATAAAAAAAATATGTTTAATATTCATTCACTTTTGTTTCACATTGTGAGTTGTGTTACGCCGCAAATTTCGAGACTGAAAGTCAAAAGCATTGCCTAAATATTACGAGAGTGTTTCACAGTAATTAGAGCAGTGATGGCCACACATCGGCAGTGGCACGCAGTCAACAAACATCTTAGTCAGCGGCGATGCGTAATCACTCCACTTTGTAAGTAGCGTTTGTAAGCCACTGGAGTACCACAAAATTACAAAATGCAAAGGGGGAGGCGCCGCGGATTGCCCGCAAGGAGTCAAGTTTAGCCAATGGCAATTCACCACTCCAGAAATTTAGGACAAAGTGAGGAGTAACTTCCCTCCTTTGTCAGTTGCAGTGTCAGCAAGGTGATAGTATAAATCACCAATCAATGAGATTTAGGGATCAATCACAAACGTAATATTCGGCAAGCGGCCGGAGGCCCCGTTCAACATGGTACTACAAATGGTGGTGTCGCTGCCTCTCTATTTCAAGTAAGTCATGTTTGCTCATACAAGCCATGTCATTAAACTTTATTATTGTGGTTAAATGTTGAAAAGCAATCTCCAGCGAGACCTAGGGTAGGATAAGAGAAATAATGTAACAAGTGATTGCCGAGGTTGCTAGTACGGTAAATATGGCCGTCGTTATTGTGTGTTATGATTTACGAGTAGTATGCAGACCACGCATATTTATTGTTCATTGTGTGATAAACATACTTAGGCTCTCTAGCATTTGTAGTTTTAGGAGCAGAAGAAGTTAAAGATGAAGCATGATGATAGGATAGGGCAGAACGGTGAAATGAGCCGAATTGGGAGAAGAAAAGAGAGACGGACTCAAGTCCTACAGCCCCAGAAGGGGAAATGATGATGAAACGATAGTCTGGCAACGTACAGAGATGATGTAGTCCCGACTGAAAGTCGGCATTGTTATTACGTAAAGATTATTGTAAATAAAGTGTAAACAGATCAGTGTACCTAGGGTAGGACGGAGATGGTGTATTGAGTAACAGTAATGAAGGAAGTGACAGTCTCAAGCCATTGGCTCTAGGCGAGAGGTTAGAACGGAATTACGAACTATTAATGAAATGATACCATGTGTAAACCGACAGACTTCGGTATTCTTCTATTGTAAATACGTGTGTAAATAGACAGTGTAATTAGGGTAGGATGTACAGAGTTATGATTCACCCTCACAAACTCCACCCTTTCCCAGTCCCGACGAAGGCAGAACTGACCCCAGGCAGCCAACAGCAGCCGGATGCGACGACAGTTAAGGGTGAGGGACTAGAAGTAGACAAGGGGATGACATTCCTGATGGAACAAGGAAAGAGTAATTTAGTATTATTTCATTAGCCCCCTTCAGGCATAACAAAGTGGTGGCAAAGGTGGGGATTGGCCAACGCAAGGTGGCTGTCGTAAAGGAGTAACTGTGTTCTACCCACCCCTGCCATCGAAGCATTACCTATGGTAAAGGCGGTGGGACGAGTAAACGCAGGGTTGACTGACAAAGTGAATTAGTAGTTGTATTTAACCCGTCCCCATCACCACGGCATAATAATTGGGGAAAGCAGTGAGATATGCAATCCACCCCTGTTGCAGAGGCGTAATATATGGCGGAAATGGGGGTACGGTGGTAGAATGCCTACCGCGCTACCGGCACTTAGTATTTTCATCACCCCCTCCTTAAGACATAATAAGTTGTAACACTATTTACGCACTAGGGTGAAAAAGCTCTGCATTCTTTGGTCCCGTTATGCTAACACAATGTTCTAGGGTAGGGGTGAAAGAATGCAAGGATTTGTGGAAAGTTTCAAGAACAGATACACTGCCCCAGTTGGTTACTTTGTATCGATCTTCAAGTGCGTTAGCAAAATGTCAGGGTGTAAAAGGAAGCGTGTTGTGTTGAGAATTCAACAGAAACTCGTGTGAGCCGGGCTTCGAAATGTTAAGCAGTGACGAATCCATAAGTTCAGTGGGGGTGCAGCCAGAAGAGAGGGAAGAAAGTGAGAATGAGGAAGAGGTGGACAGTGCTGCTAGTAAGAAAATATCACTTGGTGCTGCTCTTAATCATTTGGAATCCTTACTAGACTATCTTGAGAGTGAAGAGAACAGTTTATTAAGTGACAAGCTAATATTACGTAGGCTTCATATGGATATCTGTAAAAAGGAAAATGTCACGAAAAAGCAAACGACAATATTAATTTTGTTTAAGTGTTAAGTGTGAATATTCGTAAAAAGTGTTGGATGTTGTTGAACACTGTGACTGAAATAACTAATTCACACTTCAGTATAATGTAAAAAAAGTATTAAATAGGCCATGAGATGACATAAAAATGAGGTTGAGTAAATTTAAATACAGTTAGGCCTATACTATTATGAAGGTACAGTATTACAGTGCTACTTTTATTAACATTTGTCTTAACCGGGTTTTCGATTAATCATGATTTCCATGCCCACCATTATCCCGGATAATCGAGAGTTGACTGTATTAAACACATTACATACCCTAATATGCATCATCCTTCACACTTACACAATAAAACTATGCAATATTATTACACAAGGTAGCAACCATATGTGCATTCTATAAATTTAATTTCCCCTTTGTGTAAGTCATTCCTCCATGAAGAACTTCTTCCTAGATGATTCACCAAGTCTAAAGGATTGTACATGTTTTTGACTGGAAAGAAAAGTATTTGAAATAAATTTAACTAAAATGGCATTTATCATAAAATATGATATAACTGTAACCATAACCTATAACTCTAGATGACCAGAATAATTTGACATTGTAAAATGAAAATCAAGCAAATATTCTCAAAGTACAGCATACATCAAGGACATATCAGAAGCTGCGGAAAGGGAAAATGCCCCCTTCAACCGTCTGTGTCCCAAAATTTATATCTACTGAGCTTGTGGTTACTTATAAAAATGCACCTTGATTTAATAAAATTAACACTGCAAAGATAGGGCTTACAATCTCCCTAAAAGAAATTCTGGGAAACTATATCATAAACACATCATTGTAAACGTAAAGGTAAAATTGTCCGTGTCTAATCAATTAAGAACAATGCCACAGAGATACAGGGTATAGCTCCACCACTCTTGATCTAGACAACAGACAAAGGTGAGTGATCAGCTTCACGCTCTGGCCGCTTTACCCCCAGGGAAAGAGCCCCTGGTACTAATTGGACAGGAGGTTGGGTGGGGCCTAGACCTGGCCTGGACACTATGGAGAAGAGAAAAATCTATTCCCCTTGCCCCAAATCGAAGCCCAGCTGTTCAGCCTTTGGCCCATCGCTATTCAAAGGTATTCTGGCTCCAAATACTTCACTATTAGCAGCAGAAGCATTAATTAAAGAAAAAGGATTTAAAAGTGTGTTTTTATACCAACCCTTCTTTCGTTTCCTAAGTTCCTGTTGTTTGATGTTTCAATGTCTCCTCTATTTTGCTGAATAACTTGTGCTGACCCCCTTACTCCACCCTCACTTGCTGCTCCTATTTCACAAACATTTCTAATTACTATGTGTAAATGAGAACAGAGTATGCAGTGCACTGATGCTCTTTGTGACACAAGACTAAAGAAGAATTATACAATTTTTTATATGACTCAATAAGTTTTATTTAAGATGCACAATAATGCAAAATTTGCATAAAAATAACTTTTATTTTTGTCCTTAACAAGCATTAACAGTTGAATAATAAAAGCATCTGATTTTCTGGTAATAAATCATTTTTCAAAGTGTAGTGAAATTAATTATAAAAGCCACATTATATAGCATTACATTATGACTGACTTTTGGATGCAATGGTTCTTTGTAAACAGATATAACTCACAATATATTTTTAACAATACAGTTTTAGGAGATATGAAACAAAACTCATGGCCTATAACCGAAAATAAGCAGAAATTATTTCCTAGAGAATAACACTTAACTGCAAGACACTTACTTTGACATTTGTCTTTAATAGAGAGTTGCTCCCCACAGCCTTCCAATCTAACAGACTGTGCTGAAGATGGTTTCTTGCGCCGAAAAGCATTGAAGAATCGAGATACTCTACTTTCTGTAAGCAAACACATTTATGTGATTTTATTAAAAGGTATCTTCGTTCATGGTCACTATTCTTTAACTCTTCCCCATACTATGCTTCTTATTAAAATAAAAAAAAAATCCCATCCTTATTTCCACCCTCACCCAGGGCAGCTACAAATTCATCTCCATCAAAAATTAAGACAAAGAAAATTTTAGTATAGAAATTACAAATCTCCTACCATCTATTGTTCATGTATTTGAACTACTGCAACAAATGTCAAAGACTACAAAGACCAAAGATACAGCACTCAGCATGAGACCATGATATTACAGAAAATTCACAGATGATGACAGTTGGTCTCTGACAACAAACCTTTACAGAAAATTGTGCGGCATACATGGTGTGTGGTCACAGCACCAATCTGATGTTTCATTATACTAGATAAGGCATCTAGAGAACTTCACAGTAATCATGATATATTTCGGCTGCCTTAAAAATTTTCAAACAAAATAATTCCTTATATTTTGGTGTATCTTTCTACTTCAGATCATGAAATCAAAGCCACCTCATAAATAAATTTACTCCACCTTTCTTCACCTCACATTCCATTTTAACATCAGTATTGTCTTCTTGATCAGGGTCACTGACAAAGGGACTTCTGTAATTTTCATCAATATCTTTTATTTCCTCTTCTAAGTCTGAATCTTCAGAAACATCCATTGCGTTTGAAATAGCTTCCTAAAACAGATTATCAAAACTGAATTAATATCAAACTGGTCAGCCAAATATAGCCCAGCTTTTTCTGAGAACTGAAGAGGAAATATTCATCAGTGCTTGCAGATCAGTGCTTCCAGAGCTTTCAAGAAAGTGTGACGTTTTCAAGGATTGGTTTTCAGTGATGAATTATCATTTTGGAAGTCAGTGTCGGATTGTCTAGTATTTCTTTATCAGTTAAAAAGTTAGTGTCAGACTGTCATATATTTCTTTGTATATTATTTTTATTTTGTTTCTCGGAAGAGGTATAAACTCACTGAGCCAGTATTACTTTGAGTAAAAGGCATCTTCATCACTATGACTTTCGGTATCAGTGTCCGACCGGCACTCTTTTCAACTAGTATTATAATTACTTTGCATCGCTATTTTGCAAGTATTACTAACAGGTGAGAGTCTCGCTTTGTCAATCAAATTAATTTATTTGATTTAGCTGGCAACCCCCATCCCCCAAGATGGAACCTCAAAAACGTGCCCAATATTCAAAACTTCTCAATGCAGAAGAACTGGATGAAATATTGATGAAAAAGGAATCTGATGACGAGTTAGAAGAACTCAATGAGTTCATTGAACCTCGTGAAAATGTCATCATCATCAGGTATTGAGGCAGAGGAAATAGAAATTAGGTTTCTTGTAGAAGACCCGAGGATTCGCCAAAGTTACTAGACTTCACTGGTCCTCTGAGTGGAATCAACAGATCAGCTGCTCCCAATATAAATCTACAGTCCTCTCCTTTTTCCATTTTCATTCTGTTTTTCCAGCAAATATTCCAAATCTTGTTACAAGAAACCAATAGATATTTCCACCAATTTATGGCCTGCCAAGATGCTCCAGGCCCTTCTGTTCAACTGCCTGATGTTACAATTGAAGAAATGTATAAATTTTTGGCAATAATAATTCAAATGGGCCACGATCAATGGGACACCCTGTAAGATTATTGGTCAAGAGATGAGCAATATTACACTCCATTCTACCGTAACACCATGGTACGAGACCGTTTCTTACACATTTTGAGATTCCTGCATTTTGAAAATAATGAAACTCCTCCAAATCGAGATGATTCAGAGTATGATAGGCTCTGAAAAATTAGAAAGATATTTGATTATCTGAACAACAAATTTTGTGAACTTTACAGTCCATCAGAACGTCTTGCTGTTGATGAAGTCATAGTGCTCTTCAAAGTAAGAGTGATTTTTCATCAGTATATTCCAAAGAAATGCAAAAGATCTGGTATAAAAATTTACAAGCTTTGCGATTTTCTTGGCTATACTTATGACATGACAGTTTATTTAGGAAAATAAAGGCAACTTGTGACAGAAGAAATTACATTAACACATGGCATTGTTCTCCAGCTAATTCGAAGAGTAGAAGGATTGGGACACAAAATTTACATGGACAATTATTTCAGTTCTCCTGCATTATTTGATGATCTTTTAGACAGGAAAATAAATCCGTGTGGCACCATTCGCAATGGTAGGCATGGAATGCCACAAGAAATTCGGCCTAAGTCAATGAAATTAAAAAAAGGGGATATTGTTACAAGAGTCAAGGGACATCTAAGTGTTGCTCGTTGAAAAGACAAGCATGATGTGTATGTTCTGACCAATATGCAACCTCCTCCATTGGATGGCAACTTCCAAGATGAATCTGGCCATGCTGTCAAACCCAATGGAACTGAAGACTACAATGCACACATGGGCTCTGTGGATAAATCTGACAGGATGGTAAACAGTTATGGCATTGCTAGGAGGACATGGAAGTGGACAAAGAAATTGTTTTTACACCTTCTAGATAATGCATATCTATTACACAAGTAATGTGGTGGAAAAATGACACTCAAAAAATTCTGCGAAATATCGGTGCGGGATGTCATTCTTCATTTGCATGAGGCGAATATCATGGTCAGTGGCGTTTCTCAGGGGAGGCCAAGTTCATCTGGGGCCCAACTGAGTTGACTGGAGGTGAAACATTCACAACACTGGCCAACCAAAGGGAAACAAAGACGCTGTTGTGTTTGTTCTCAAAATAAGAAAAACTGAAGCAGCACGCTCTACTATTGTAAAAAGTGTGATGTTGGGCTATGTGTGGTGGACTGCTTCGAGAAGTGGCACATGCGCGTCAGAGTGTGAGGTATCATAAGCTGTGAAGTGACGCAGTTCAAAATCGTGCACAGTCTGAATAAAATGTTATTCTACGAGTATATAGTGTGAATATATTTACAATATCACCATGATTCATGGTTGAAGAAAAAACAATGGGTAAGTCCTTCGGAATTTCATAACATATATAATAAAGATTATATTGTGCATTTTATGACAAAATATACACAGTTAATTTTCATTTGTAAAACTTGCTCTTTTATGTATACGTAGAAAATTTTATTGTCTTTCAGGTTCTTTTTAGTTCATATTTCTAAGTTGCATAGAACAGAAAATATTAATTTTTTCTGAAAGTTTGCAAGGTTAATTAATTAGGGCGAATTAAATTCCGACCATACAGGGCTGCTGGCAATTTAAAAGTCCATACGTTAAAGGTTAATGTGTTCACAAGAGCCTACCACTGGTCCCTATCCTGAGCCAGATCAATCCGGTCCATACCATCCCATCCTATTTCAGACCCATTTGATTATTATCCTCCCACCTAAATCTTTCCTTCTGGCTTTCCCACCAAAATCCTACACGTGCCTCTTCTCCCCCATGTCTGCTATATTCCCTGCCAATTTCATCATCCTTGATGTGATCATTCTTATAAAAAAAATCACGTTTACAACAATCAAATCTTAGGCTACACATTTTCTTGTTCATTTTGTTCAGTGTTATTTTGCAGTGCTTGCTGTCAGCAGTGAGACTGCATGATGGACCATGGTGAATGGGAAAGAACTAGCAAGGAAGTGGTCATAGCTTAATTGAGGTTCCGTCCTGCCATGGTTTTGTTGGCACTACCAAAAAAGTGTTCTCATAACTGAAGAATGCCATAAATTCATTTGTTAACCTTGTTTTGAATGACACAAGATGTGAAGGTTAAAACGTTGTAATAAAACATTACTTCGTAGTCTTTTAAACCACTGTTCAAAGAACAAATACCACATTACATGAAATATACACTATTCTGGACTGTAATGTTGTGTGGTTCAGAGAAAGCCTGGCATTCTGAAGGAACATACTGCTTCCGTCTTCATGGCTTAGGAGTAAGCCAAGTTGAGCTTGCCACCAGCTTCTGCTGGATTCTTGTTTGGTTTGCTCTTCATTCCTGAAGATGGAGAAGATAGGTTCCTCCAAAACAAGAGGCTCTCTCAAAACCATGTGGTGTTAAAACCCAGAATACCACACTTTTCCGTCACAGCTGTGGGAACCTTAAATCCAGCATACTTCATGACAAAAATTCACGTCACTACCAGACATCTGCAATCTCTTTTAACTCCAAACAGTGTTTAAAGTGATGAAGCCTTTCTTTAGTGAAAGAAAAGTGAAGTAAACTAAAGCTAACCCCATAGCAGGCCGTGGAGGCCCATAGGGTTGTGAGATGTTGAGGCTCCCACATTTTCTAGACAATTGCCTCACAGATGGTGGTAAGGTTGTCAGCCTTACGCGTCGGCCGCCCTTTACCCCCAGAAATATTCCTGGTACTGATTTCAGTTAGAGGCTGAGTTGACCCCAGGGCCACAGTGTGGCTGGAAGGATTAGGTAAATTGAAAAAAATCCACCTCATTGGGATTCGATCCCATAACCTTCCAGATTGTAGTGCCTCAACCAACTACACTACCATGTGATAACAGTATTCAATCCTTAACTGCTGATGCAAAGCACTGCATCTCCTTTACATGTGAGATACAAGTATTACACTCATATCTGCAACATTTATAAACTTAACCTGGGGATGGGAC
The DNA here is from genome assembly GCF_002891405.2 of Cryptotermes secundus. Lineage (NCBI taxonomy): Eukaryota > Metazoa > Arthropoda > Insecta > Blattodea > Kalotermitidae > Cryptotermes > Cryptotermes secundus. The sequence continues at coordinate 13,694 of NW_019721023.1, read as the reverse complement.
AGGCCTGATAATGTCATAGTAATATGTTAGAATTTGATTTGTTTCATTCTGGTCCATCACACTAACAATTACAAAGACAAAAACAACACCGTCCAGTGTGACTATTTAAGTTTTATCACTGAAAACTCATCACTCTTACACGTTTTGATCCTTACGGATCATCCTCAGAGGGCATCAGTACTTTCTCCGGAAGCTACTATTACAATAGGTGTTAAATTATATACACACACATATAATGTTGTTTACACTGTTGTGTAAACAACACAGCAAGCCACGAACAAACACGGACAATACAAAGAATCTCCTTTCTCAAGATAGACAGGCGGCACAAGATCAGGCACCTCCAAGAAAGACAATAGGAGAATTGACATGAACCTGCATTGTTTATAAATTTTAATCTTAAACAACAAATTTTTTAAAAAACTTTACAAATTTAATACCAGGAAGGCTGCTATGACTGTAAAAAGTTGAACATTGCGTACATTATGTGTTTCAGACATTATATGTGTATGTATATAATTTAACCTTTATGAGTCGAAGGACACCGTATGGGGACCTTTAAAGTAAAGCCGAGTGGATGAAGGACGCCGTATGGGTATGCGCAGTCCACGCGTGCGCACAGTGTTTTAAAATCTAATTTTAAGATAGAAATTCTTGTTCTACTTACATTATTTTTGGATACCAGCTTTATAAGAATTCTGTCTCCCCTCCTGCGTCATCTAATTGAATGTTGCCTTCGTGTGGAACTGTTGGAAACATCCGGAAATGCATAGTCTAACGTCACACTTCACGCATTTTGTCCGGATGTAACTTCGTTTCCTATGCGAAGAGCACACACGACATCTCAATCTCATAGTAGAGGAAGTCGGCCAATGATGTCGAGAGGCCTCCTCTAATCGAGATATCGCCAATGACACAGCAGGAGGTCGACCCGTGGACCATTGAGGGCGAGGTGGACCCCTTGCAGCATGTTCCAGCATGTTGCGCACAAGGGTGAGACGAAATTCTCTGTGTGACAATTTCGCGCCACAGGATGACAACAGGATGAAACTGTTCAGAATCGTCATATCCAGGAAATGGAAAAATAGTTTATTTGTCCATTTCCAGGTCCGACGACTGATGCTATAACTGTTTTGCCATTCTGTCCGCTTTGTCAACATAACCCATGTGTGTGTTGTAATCGGCAACAATTGCTGGCTTGATGGCATTTCCGTGCTCATCACAGAAACTGCCTTCTGCTGGAGGACAGTGCAGGTTTGTCAGTATGTAAACGTCATGTTTGTCCTTCCAAACTCTTGCTGTCAAGTTCTGTCTCACCCTAACACGAATGTCACCTTTCTTCAGTCGAAACTGTCTTCGTTGAAAATCGTCCGGCAAGTCCTTCTGATTAGGTCTGACTGTCCCACAGCACGTTATGTCCTTTGTCATCAGTTCCTCAAACAAGTCTGGTGACGAAAAGAAATTGTCCATGTACAGTTTGTGACCTACGCCCTCAATACGTCTGCATAGGTCCCTAACTGTAGCATGTGTCGCTGTCACGTCTTGGTCGGCACGTGTCCTGTCTTTTCCTAGGTAAACTTTCATGTCATAAGTATACCCAGCGGCATCACAAATTTTGAAGATTTTGATTCCGAAACGTTTGTGTTTCTTAGGAATGTACTGCCTAAAAACCACCCTCCCTTTGAATTTAACAATTACCTTGTCTATAGCCAAATGTTCGCAAGGGTTATAATATTTTTCATATGCGTCATTGAGAGTGTCGAAGATGGTCCGAATTTTCCATAGTCGGTCATAACTGTCGGCATTCCTGTCAGTTTCTGTATTGTTGTCTGCAAAATGAAGAAAACGAAGAATTTGTAAAAAACAGTCACGTTTCATTGTGTTAGAGTAGAAAGGCGTTGCAAATTGTTCTGCAATCGACCAGTAGTCCTTTAGTCTGTCTCTAATGTCATGTCCCATTTGAATGATTATTCCTAGAAACAGAAACATCTCGGAATCGGTCACGTCAGGCTGCGGAGAAGGTCCATCTTCAAGTTTGTCTAGCTACTGGTGGTAGTACCTACTGGTCTCTTCCACCAGCAGACGGATAATCCCTGCAAAGTATAGCATGAAAATGCAGAAAGGGGTGGAATCCTTATTTACGTGTGGAGCTTCATTGATAATTAACCCCACAGCTCCACCGGAATAATTACTCACACGCTTCCTGCCATGCTGGTGTGGTGGTCCCCAGGTTGCCGACGAAGATGATGCGTCTTCATCAGCTTCAATTTCTGAATCTCTTTCTTCCTCGCCCCTCTCTGAGGTTTCTGTGGCACAGTCTGAATCGGTGTCATTTAGCAGCTGGTTCTCAATTTCATCTTCTTCCAAGCGAAACAAGGCCATGGTGAATGTTCTTTTCACTTCACAACGCACTAGCTAGGAAGTTCTGGCAGTACTGTTTATACAGTTCGTAGAATAGCTATCGCTTGTGGCTCCTCTCAGATATAAACAGTCTTAGAGTGTCAAGGACAGATAGCGAGAGCTTATACAAAGACGGTCCAGTATTTTGAATGTGTTTTATAAACAGAAGCTTCGAACCCACTCGCAGATAAGATGGTTCGAGTAAGCATGATGTCAGCAGCAGGCATTTGTACAGCAGAAACGTTTTGTGCAGAAACTGTATGCATATTTGTGGACACGTTCAAAATTGAGGGAAATGTCTTTTTGCAACCAGTGTAACAATTTTTACAGATTCTAAAACCTGTAAACTACAATATCTGATTCTATATTCTTTCTAGATAAAAGCAGCGTTTATTTCGTTCGCTTATCACAAAAATTGCAGAAATCACAGCATTTTCAGTAACATGATTACAATTTTTATTACTCTACAATGGCGGGCATTTAAATTAACTCTGTCCCGCTGCCACTACCAGAATTTAGCCCTTTCGCGCGGTTATTTAAATTCCGCTGCCGTCTCTCCGGCGGTAATATATTCAGCCAGCCATTTAAATTTTGCTTGAAAATGATTTATTCATCATTGTTCTTAAATTATATGAGATAGGAACATGAAACTTTCACTAAAATGATCTTAAAAGGTGGTTTTATAACCTTACCATATAATATGAGCGCCCGGTATCTCGGCAATGGAAGCAGGTTATTTAGAATTTGAACAGTGTATCGTACGCCTTGAAGCATGAAACTTTCACTAAAATGATCTTAAAAGATGGTTTTTATAACCTTACCTTATAATATGAGCGCCCGGTATCTCGGCAAGGGAAGCAGTTGGTTTAGAATTTGAGCAGTGTAAGGAAGGCCTTGAAGCATTCTTCTAACCCAACGCTGTCCCACATTCACCACACCAGTATTGTGTATCTTTTCTTTGGCTCTTTTTTTTAACCACACATCTTCTGTGCGGCCTTGCCTTCTTCCCCGTGAGGGGTATATGTTCAAGGAAATGTCTTTCCGTGAGCGTTTAGCTAGTCAGGTCAGCTGCAGTAAATTCAACGTTACGAGTTATCATAACAAGGGGTTGTTGCTATGCCTTTGATATTCCATCCATTTTGGCGGCAGTAGATGTCGTAGGGGTGACCACAGAATTCATGAAGTTATTCTAAGAACTGGCTGGTATGTAGTGCACGAAAGCAGAGCTTAGCTGGCTCAAAAAAAAATTTATGGTNGTGTCTCATTATATATAGTCCTTGTGACAACAGGCCAGCGAAAAATCTAACAATCTACAGCAAAACCATAAATTATTATGGGCGTTATAACATAGGTGTGCAGCTGGACGAAACATAGACGTAGAACCCCCCCAGACGATTTAAATACCTGACGAAATATACACGTCAAACCACGCTGAACGGTTAAATGGCCCGTCCCCTAATGGTTAACGCCTATTGTAATAGTAGTTTCCGGAAAAAGTACTGATACCCTCTGAGGATGATCCATAGGGATCGAAACATGTAAGGGTGATGAGTTTTCAAGTGATAAAACTTAAATAGTCATACTGGACGGTGTTGTTTTTGTCTTTGTAATATGTTAGACTCTCATTCACAAGGATCTAAGTGTTCAGTCCCAAGCTGGATCTGTGAACAAATTTTTCTGCAGTTGGGGGGGGATGAGAAATTCTTACAATAAATGTAGGTTATTTACAAAATCAAAATTGACTAAAAACAAGAAAATAATTTAACATATACTAAGCTTCAAATGGAACATAAAATATATTCACTAAATATGGAATNTTAGCAAAATTTAAATGGCCGGCTGAATATATTACCGCAGGAGCCGCGGCCGCGGAATTTAAATGACCACGTCAAAGGGTTGAATGTGGAAACACTAAATCAATATTTCATTGTACATGAAATGAGAATAACTGAATTACATTATATTGTTCTTACTTACTTATTTAAGGAGCTGAGGCCTCCTTGAGGAGCCGCCAATTCTGCACCTACTCAAGAATTTCCTGGCATTTTATGGAACCTGAAGGTTCATTACTCTTTTCACAAGAGCCCTCCACTGGTCCCTATCCCGAGCCAGGTCAAGCCAATCCATACCATTCCATCCTATTTCTCTAAGATGCATTTTAATATTGCCCACCCATATTACATTGTTCAGTTTCTTAAATATTACTATCATATACCTCAATGAAATTATGACCTTAAGAATATGTTAATACTGAAAGATTCACACACACCTTTTTATCCTTTTTAGGCTCGACAGACTTTGGTGATATTTCTTCGTCATCAATATCAGCATCAATGTCATCGTCCTTATCACTGCTCTCCTTGCTGCCTGACAAAGTAGATTTCACTTCAATATCTTTTTCTGCCACCATTCCATCTATTGCTTGGTCTTGCAATTCTTCCAAATGATTGTCTTGGTTTTCTTGGAAGGAGCCGATCATCTCTGTATTGTTATTGGGACTCTGAATTGGAACACGTTGCAAAGGTGGTAATGAGTTTCGATTTGTGAAGGGTAGTACTGAAATCTCCTGAAAGTATTACAAGTTACCAGTGATGTGTTTCACTTTCTCTCTCGCTCCATCCCCCCTCTTATTAATGAGTTAGCTAATACAGGGTGCCCAGGAAAGCTGAAGAACCATGATGTATTACTCCCAAACTGATACCATACACTTTTTTATTCATTTAATCCATTGGCTAAATTTGTAACTGTAATGTGTTTTGCAGTCTTCAATTTTAGTTTTGTCACAATTACAAATTTTAGCAGTAGCAGATGTGGCATAATGTGCTTATTTGTATCCTATACATATTACTTTCAATGTGTATGTTATAAAAATAAGCATTCCAATTTAGTATTAGTTATGATTTAATGACATAAATTGTACATGCAAGGTCATGTAAAAACTAATATTATTTTAGATCAATATTCAGCACTTATAAGAGTCTGTGATTACTCACAATTTAAAATCAACTGGACAAAAAATAATCTTGTTATAATGTCATGGCAAGTCTGTATGTACACATTGTGTTCAAGTATTAAGGAGTGTAATGATGTCTCTTGAATTTCCAAGTAAACTTGAATGGATACATTGCTAGCCACAGCAAAACGTTTCATTTCTAATGGTACAAATGAGTGAAAAATAAGAAGAAATATATTGTCAGTGAGAAGGCAGAAACAATCACATGAGATCTCAAGTTCTCATGACAGTGAATGTAAAGATTACAGTTTTCCATTAAAAGGAAAGGTAAAGTTGTCCCTGTGCTCAACGAATTAAGCAATACACCATGAAGGAATATGGGGGAGTGGATGTACAGATCCACATTTTCTTGACCTAGGCAGTAATTGGAGGTGAGTGGTCAGCTTCATGCCCCTGCTGCTTTACCCCCTGGGAAAGAGCCCCCAGTACCCATTGGATAGGAGGTTGGGTGAACCCCAGAGCCAGTCTGGATGATTTGGAGAAGAGAAAATTCTTGACCCTGCCAGGACTCGAACTCTGACCCCTCAGTTGTCCAGCGCATTGCCAGTTGCTATACCAACTATGCTACCCTGGCTACTCTTACAGTCTTCCGAGATGCGATGAAATATAGTTTGGTAAAGAGATATCAGCGTCTTTGAGGAATCCACTGCTTCCCATTTCTTGGAAGGAGAATGACATTAGATGGTATTATATCCCAGATGACAAGATTCTTAAACAAACATATATGCACTCGTTTAAGGATTTGTGTTTAGTAAATGCAGATCATAGTTTCATATTTTAACTTTAACTTTTAGAAATATATAGAGGTGTAAATATTATGTACCTCACTTTTACAGTCAAGTGAATGCCCGATGAGGTCTAATCCATCTTCTTGCCTCTCACTGGCCACGACCATTGTGTGACAACCACCACAAGCAACCTTCATGTAAGAAAACAATATTTTGTGCTCAGAAGTTTAGTTTACCAATAAAACCTCTATATAAACACCATAAATATGAAAAAAAAAAAAAAAACGTTATACATTTCATTCAGTTCCAGCTGAAAGGCTTTATTTCTCAAAGCTGAAACAACTCCTTTGTTTATTATGTTTTATGCAAATATCTATCAAGTATTAACACCTCAAAATCAGCCATAAACAGTAACCGTAACCACTGTCCGTCTAGGTTCCACTGGCTCAACTCAAACAGGATGGTATAGACGCAATGCTCTACACTTGTATCTGTGAGGTACTTAGATCAAATATTTACTGCGTCACCAGCTACTGTGACAGAGAGCTTCATTATTTTCCTCATTTCCTCCAAGAAAATGATGGTACAGTGTCTTGTTTACACCATGAATGCTTACTTCAAAATCCTCTCCAATTCTCCATCTATGTCTCCTTACCATTCACCATTATAAAGACTTGATATTGAAAGTGTTGTTATATAACTCACTAATACTCCATGGATTCAAGTTTGATTTTTCAATTGTTATAATCATGAGAAAGCCAACAATTTGATGTCATCTCTTAATGTGTAAAAACAATCTTCAAGTTTTTAATATGAACGCAGTTTCAGCCAAAAATTCTTACTTTTTGAACTGTTAATCCTTTGAACTTGGTAACTTTAACCGGAATGTTCTGATTTTTATCATCTTGTTCACTACAAAGTTTTCCATGTCGACCTTCCCCACATGTATAGAGGCTGCCTCTATCTAAAAGAGTAAAACATACAATGAGAGCTATAAACTTTATACATTACAATATACATGCAACTTTGTGGCTTAATTGACAACACAGGAGGAATAAATAAATAAACTAGATGGATAATCTAAAAATTACCTTCTTTTCAACTCACAAATTACTCACACTCATGCTTGTGGAATGACAATTTTAGTGTACAGAATTCTTAGAACTGTCACAATTGTTACAGAATATGTAATATGCATCATATATCAACGGGTGACTACTAAAAAGTTCTATGGAAGTCACTGATCCCACTGGAACAGTAAATGGTAACAGGTAAAGTTTCCCTGACCCTTATAAATTAAGCACCACCCACTGAAGGCATTTGAAAGTGGAGGAATAGCACCACCATTCTTGATCTCAGCACTAGATGGAGGTGAGTGGTCAGCTTAACACCTGAGCCACTTCACCTTCAGGCAAAGAGCCCCTGGTACCCATTGGACAGGAGGCTGGGTGGGCCCCAGAGCCAGTATGGATGTTGTCATCCATTTCAATATTAGGCATATTGAAACCTATTATTAATATTACAAAACAGAATCCTCCCAGCATTTCAGATGTCTTCTTTTACCTTTGGGTTGATATTTTAAAAACATTTTTGGTGGTATAAAGACAGGCCACTTCAGTGTTGCTTCTCGTACATAACTGTCAATGTTGCCCTCCTAGGCATATCCTGTTTTCACTGAAAAGGCTCTGATACAAATGTTACTATGGGATAACTCCTGTATCAGTGCTGGAGGAAATGTTGTCACACACAGCCAGTATGAAGGCTTAAAGTCAGAAAACCCTTCACTGTACTACCACTCTTTGTTTAGCAACCAATAAGTGGGACATCTAATTGCTTCCAAGATACTACATCAATTTAGTATCTTTCACATTTAATTAGTAAATGAAGTTGTTACAACAGGTCACAGAATGTGAAACACATCATAAAACAAAGTGACAGGAAAATATACTGGGAAGGTGTGAAAGATATGAAAGTGTCTGTGTACAAGATAAAGCACAGTATCACAAATCTTACACAGTTTCAGAAAGTACGTACATAAGTCAATAAGCAAGTTACAAATGGATATAGAACTTAAACAAATAACAGTACTGATTTGAAAAATGCTTTTATTTCTAAACATAATCGCCCTGTACTTTGAGGCACTTGTCCCATCGTTCCATAAGCCCCTGAAAACCAGCAGCATAAAATTCTTTGAGTTGCTGTCAGAACCAGGCGGCGACTTCCTTTCTGCAGCTTCATCGTCAGGAAAATGTTCAGCCGAAAGATGATGTTTTAAGAGGGCTGAACAAATGCCGTAAATGCCGACTCCTACTATAACATCCTAAGGAAACTTTGTAAGGCTATTCAATGGAACCGACCAGGACTCCTCACCAAAGGCATGTTGCTCTTGCATGACAATGCGCATCCCCATACTGCCAACAAGACAAATGAGAAGCTGCAAAATTTCAAGTGGGAAGTCCTCGAGCATCCTCTGCATAACTCTGACCTTGCTCCAAGTGACTTCCATTTGTTCGGCCCTCTTAAACATCATCTTTCGGATGAACATTTTCCCGATGATGAAGCTGTAGAAAGGGAAGTCACTGCCTGGTTCCGACAGCAGCCCAAAGAATTTTATGCTGCTGGTTTTCAGGGGCTTGTGAAAAGATGGGACAAGTGCCTCAAAGTACAGGGCGATTATGTTTAGAAATAAAAGCATTTTTCAAATCAGTACTCTTATTTGTTTAAGTTCTATATCCATTTGTAACTTGCTTATTGACTTAACCTCATATATAAAGACAACCTGAAATATGATATATAAGTGAATATTCCACACATGGGCAACCAGAAGAATACTGTGGAAAAACACTATACAAGTTCTGATACTGAAATACTTAAACTCATGCTGTACAGTATGTAAAAGTACTGAAGCTCCATTTCCCCAGGTATGGTTATAAGATTTGAATCTCTTTTACTATACAGAGAAAAAGCATTTGGACAGATAAACATAAATTTATGTAAAATAATTCCATCCCAGCTATTTAGTTCTTGATAACATCCAAATTAATTTTGGAACACTCGCATAACCATAAAATAAATTTAATTAATAGAGGAATGATTTGAAAACAGCCTCCCACCTGTTATAAACGCCGTGTGGCTCTCGCCACATGCCGCATCAATGATCACATGGTCTTCTAAACTTACAATTCTTGTTGGTAGTATGCTTTGCGTAATTTCCGGTCCTAAGCCCAGCTGACCATTAAAGTTATTGCCAAATGCAAACACTTCACCATCACCTGAAAATTTAGAAAATAATTACTATCTTGACACATGAATATTAACAAATTTAGTAATTTACACCAAGTTATAAGTAAAGAATGTCTAAGAACTGATCATGCATTCCTTTAAAGTACTTTGGATTGCAATCAATTTAGAGACAAAAAAATTTTCAAATTATATCATATGGTGCAAACATTATTTAATTTTTAATTCAACTTACAAACCTGTATCTTATAATTTTCAAATTATATCATATGGTGCAAACATTTAATTTTTAATTCAACTTACAAACCTGTAATCTTATGCACACAGTGAAGAGGTGTACTGGTATTTCAACACCTGTTGAAAATTACATAATTTCCTGCACAATTTTCTTTCCTCTCCACTCTAACAATCATTTGTTCCTAATTTATTTATTTACAATATATCATTCATGATATGAACAACTATACCAGCATTGAGCCACAGAAACACCCAGTTAAAGAGAACAATTTTTGTTCTTTAACCAATTTTCTCTATAAAGCACCATTTTGATGAAACTCAAATCACTCCAGTTTCAGGACCTGTCAGACTTAAATTATTTTTTCTGAACTATTCTTCCCTATTTATTTACAAGATACTAGTCAAAGTCGTCTGCTAACAACAGAACATATGAAGATCATGAGGGCAGTATCAATATTATGAGTGATGCCAATACAAATTTATGTTATGAATATTTAAGCCACGTGACTGTCAAATGGTGCCAATAAGTAAAGCGCTGCAAGTCATTAGAAGTGCAGAGCTAGTACAGGGTAAATCCAAGAAATGAGATGTGGACAATAGATCAGTCATGCCCATCCCTCTAAGCTGTAGTCTGAATTTACTGGAACAGAACTTTATCTTACCTGTTAATGCAAGTGTGTGATTTCCACCACAGAAAGCAGACTTTACTGGCACTCCAAGTGTCACTTTCAGAGGAGAAGTAATGTTGGTAAGGCTGTCTGGAAGTCCTAACTTTCCTGATTCACATTCTCCACATGTGTACAAGGCACCACTTTCTAGAAACACAAGAACACCTGTGAAAATAATACTGTGACTAATAACAATGAATGTATTTTCTTGATTACAGACTCAAATATGTTGAAATGCTATTTAAACGCTTCTTCATACTTACAATTTCTCTTAGATCATTTATATTACTGAGAGAAGTACAGAATTTAGTAACATACACTGAAATAATTTAGAATATTGATTTAAAAATAATAATGAATGAAATATCTTTTGGTATGTAAAATTCCTGTATTAGAGTTTGTGAAGGATGTTTTCTTTTCAGGCATTTAGTATGGTCAGAATTATATGAAAAATAGTAACATTGCTGAGTAATTAGGACATCAAAATCCATCTGTTTCTTATCAACACAAACTATTACTTCTTAGCTTCCTTGTAATTTAATGATTTCCTCACAATATAATTTCATGACACAGTATATAAATAATAAAACAGCTATGAGCAAAAATTCTAATGATATGCGAACAGTAACTTGACCCTATCAAACTACTATACGAACTAAAATAAGATACACGGAGAGAAGGAAAAAAATAACTGTTTTCTGGTATCTAATACTGTTTACTGTACTACACAGTCCATCAAAAAAGCAACAAATTGTTCCTTCTTTCTAACACTCTCACCTTCAACACAATAGTTTCGGCCCTAAATGGCCATGTTACTATGCTAAAACTGCTACACTGCATTAATACTGCCCATCTGTTGCATATGCGACTGCAAGCTTCATGGTTTAAAATGTCATACTCGTAGTCAATTGGTATGTGCTAAAATAGTACACGCTGTAGTTAATTTAAATCAATAAAATCTATTAAAATTTTGTATTAAAATTTCCTTTTAATTTTGTAAAATTCTTATTACACCTCACAAGGAATGCCCTCAACTTGTTTTGATCTGTATCCTTTATTTCAGATGTTTTGTTGTGGAAGCTTCTTTTTTTTCATTTGTAAGTCTGCTGCTGTGTTACATCTGCAATCTGTAATCTGTTTTTCTGGTAGCTTAGCTTCTGGAAGTTATCCGCAACAAGATTCTAATTTAAACAAGTTGGAAGACATTTTAGAATTTTTGAGATTCAATGTCCTCAAGACAGTATCAAGATTAAGTCCTGTGGGATGGGCTGCCTCAAGCAGGGTAGATGCACAGAGCAGGTTTCTCTGAAACATCCGTATCCACACATCAAACTACATGATGTCACATCCCAGAAGACCACAGTCTTGATTTTAACATTTCATAATGTGACACAAGCTACACACATCACTGAATATCTATAAAAAATAACAATTTAACAAATCCATAAATGTTTAAAATAATAAAATAGAATGCAGTCATTACTTGATGTACGTAGTAGATAACAAAAAGGTAAAGCTATCCCTGTTGATGCTCCCACATTTTCTAGACAATCAGCTCACAGATGTGATAAGGTTGTCAGCCTTACGTGCCGGCTGTCCTTTACCCACCAGGAAGATTCCTGGTACTCATTTCTGTTAGAGACTGAGTCGACCCCAGGGCCACAGTGCAGTTGGAAGGATTTGGTCAACTAAAAAAATCCCNGATCTCCACAGCATGCTTGATGTCAAAGGATTGCCAAAATTACTATACACTATGTTCACTCTTTTTATCTTGTTACAAAACGGGCCTGTTTCATATACATGAACCAAGTTACCCTAGTGACTGCTGCATGCAATTGTATACATGCAGTTCCTATTGTCTTCACTGCTACACTTCCATCATGTTTTCTGTTATTGACAGCATAATAATATTAAAGCAAGAACTGCAATATCACAAGAGGTGGTAAAAAAAACTCTGTGGTTTTAGTTGCAAGCGAACTATACTGACCGAGCGAACGCTGCATGTCCGCGAAGTTAGTGCCAACATCAGTGGATAGAGGGTGTCGACTGGTCAGCGCAACTAATCCCCATGGACGTTACGTTAATCTTGTTTTATATACAAGAGCCACTATGGGTTTTCAGACCATGATGGGCAAATCTTAGTACTTGAAAATTTACAGGTGATAAGGAAAAGGGACCATGTAAGAGCATTTAGGGATATTAATGATGAGAACATAGCATATTTCCAATGGGCATTACAAAATGAAAACTGGGAAGCAGTTTATGTTTAAGAGAACGTTAATATGAAATTTAATAAATTTCATAATACCTTCTTAACAATTTTAGAAAACAGCTCTCCCCTGGTGCAAAAAAAAATGCCAATAAATGGATAACCAAAGGTATACGAACATCTTGTGATCATAAGAGAGCTTTATACAACTTAGTTAAAAAATCAAAGGACGAAAGATTGGAATTACACTATAAGAAGTACTGTACGACATTATGAAAGTAATTAAAAAAGCTAAGAAACTGCACTACCAAAAACTTATAAGTAACTCGGAAAACAAAATACAATTAACCTGGAAGATTATTAATACAGAAACTGGGAAAAGGAGGGGCACAGATCATATAACCGAATTGAAAGTGGGGAAAAGCAAATTAACTAATACTAAGGAAGTAGTAGAAGTATTCAATAAATACTTTATAACTGTAGCTGAGAATCTGGAAACGAAAAGTGCCAATAAAAATGAAGCTATTAAATTCTTAGACACTTTGAAATTTGATAAATTCCCTGAACTGACGCTAATACCTACAATGGAGGCGGAAATAAAGAGCATACTTATGTTGCAAAAATCAAAAGATTCTACAGGATATGATGGCATTTCTAGTAAGATATTGAAATACTGTATAACTGAGATAAGTAAACCACTGTGTCACAAATTTAATGCATCTTTTGAGCATGGAACATATCCTGATAGAATGAAATTTGCCTCATTAAGACCTATATACAAAACAGGTGAGAAGGCAATTATGGCAAACTATAGACCAATATCATTGCTAATAAGTTGTTCTAAGATTTTTGAAAGAGTGGTGTACAATAGGATAAAGCAATACATATATACAAATAATTTAATATCTTTTGCACAGTTTGGATTTAGAGAAAACAGTAACACAGAAATGGCAATATATACATTAACTAATCATATTTTAGAAATGCTGGAAGGACATAATCATTCATTAGGAATTTTTTGTGATTTGACAAAAGCATTTGACTGTGTGTGTCATGATATTCTTTTGAGTAAATTAGCAACATATGGCATTGGTGGTAAAACAAAAATATGGTTGAAGTCCTATCTGGAAAATAGAATATAAAGAGTTGAACTATATAATAATGAAAATGGAAAATGCTGTTCAGACTGGGGAACTGTC
>NW_019721022.1:0-6230 GCF_002891405.2 Cryptotermes secundus | reverse complement strand
CTTGCTTGCTAGCTTTCGTTGCTAGCTTGCTAGATATGCGTTTTTCTTGCTAGAATTGCGTTGCAATCTTGCTAGCTTTGAATTGCTACCTTGCTAACTTGGCGTTCCTATTTTGTTATCTTTGCGTTGCTAGTTTCCTAGATTGCTAGATTTGCGTTGCTATCTATCTAGCTTTGCGTTGCTATCTTGCTAGCATTTCGTTGCTAGCTTGCTAGCTTTGCGTCAGAAGCTTGGTAGGTTTCGTTGCTAGTCTTGTAGATTTGCGTTTCTAGCTGGCTAGCTTTGCGTTGCCAGATTGGTTGCGTTGTTTGCTAGCTTGCTAGATTTGCGTTGCCATCTTGCTATCTTTTCGTTGCTAGCTTGCTAGTTTTGCGTTGATAGCTTGCTAAATTAGCTTCGCTAGCCTGCTAGCTTTGCGTTATTAGCTTGCAGGCTTTGCGTTGCTAGCTTGCCAGCTATGCGTTGCTAGCTTGCCAGCTGTTCTTTTCGTTGCTAGCTTGCTAGCTTTGCGTTGATAGCTTGCTAAATTAGCTTCGCTAGCCTGCTAGCTTTGCGTTATTAGCTTGCTAGCTTTACGTTAGTAGTTTGCTAGCTTTGCGTTGCTAGCTTGCTAACTTTGGGTTCTAGCTTGATAACTCCGCGTTTCTAACTTGCTAGCTTTCTAGATTTGCATTGAAACTTGCTACAATTTCGTTACTAGCTTTCTAACATTGCGCTGCTAGCTTGCTAGCTTTCCGTTGCTAGATTGCTAGCTTGCTAGATATGAGTTGCTAGCTTGTTATCTATGTGTTGCTAGCTTAATAGCTTTGCTTTGCTATCTTGCTAGATTTGCGTTGCTTGCTTGCTTGCTTTGCGTTACTTGCTTGTTGCTCTGCGTTACTAGCTTGCTTGATTTGCGTTGCTAACTTGCTAACTTCGCGTTGCTAGCTTGGTAGTTTTGCGTTGCACGCTTGCTATCTCTGTGTTGCTAACTTGTTAGATTGCTAGATTTGCGTTGCTAGTTAAATAGCTTTGCGTTTCTATCTTACAATATTTGCGTTGTTAGCTTGCTATCATTGCTTTGTTAACTCCCTAACTTTCCGTTGCTAGCTTGCTAGCTTTGCGTTGTTTGCTTGATAGCTTGCTAGGTTTGCGTTGCTAGCTTGCTAGCTTTGCGTTTCTAGCTTCCTAGCTTTGTGTTGCTAGATTGCTAGCTTTACGTTGCAAGCTTCCTAGCTTTGAGTTTCTAGCTTGTTAGCTTGATAGATTTGTGTTGCTAGCTTTTTAGCTTGATAAATTTGAGTTGCTATCTTGGTAGCTTTGCGTCGCTTGCTTTCTAGCTTGCTAGATATGCGTTGTTTTGTTGCTAGCTTTGCGTTGTTAGCTTGCAAGCTTTGTGTTGTTAGCTTGCCAGGTTTGAGTTGCTAGTTTGCCAGTTTGGATATGCTAGCTTGCTAGCTTTCCGTTTCTAGCTTGATAGCTTGCTACATATGCGTTGCTAGCTAGCTAGCTTTGCCTTGCTAGCTTGCCAGCTTTGCGTTTCTAGCTTGCGAGTTTTGTGTTCCTACCTTGCCAGTTTGCGGTGCAAGCTTTCCAGGTTTGCGTTGCTAGTTAGCTAGATGTGAGTGGCTAGCTTACTATCTTTGCGGTGCTACCTTGCTATCTTTGCTAACTTGCTATTTTGAATTGCTAGCATGCTAAATTTGCTTTGCATGCTTAGCTTGCTTTGCGTTCCTTGATTCCTAGCTTTACGTTGCTACCTTACTAGCTTGGCGTTCCTAGCTTATTAACTTTGCTTTGCTAGCCTGCTAGCTTTCGTTGCTATCTTGCTGGTTTTGCGTTACTAGCTTGCTAGCTTAGCTTTGCTAGCTTGCTAGGTTTCAGTTGCTAGTTTGCTAGCTTAATAGATTGCGATGGCCTATTCCTAGCTTTGCGTTGCTAGCTTGCAACATTTCGTTGCTAGCTTCCTAGATTTGCGTTGCTAGCTTGAAACTTTCCGTTGTTATCTAGCCAGTTTGCGTTGCTAGCTTGCCAGTTTTCGTTGTCAACTTGCCATTTTGCGTTGCTTGCTTGCTAGATTTGTGTGGCTATCTTGCTAATTTTGGGTTGCTACTTTGCTAGCTTTCCGGTGTTAACTTGCTAACTTTGAGTTGCAAGTTTGCTAGCTTTGCGTAGTTTGCTTGCTTTGTGTTTCTTCCTTGCTAGATTTCTTTGGTAGGTTCCTAGCTTTCCGTTGCTAAATTACTAGCTGTGCGTTGTTAGCTTCGTAGATTTGCGTTGCTAGCTTGCTAGTTTGGCTTTGGTAGCTTGCTAGCTCTGCGTTGCTAGCTTGCTAGCTTTGCGTTGCTGAGCTTGCTAGATTGCTTGATTTCAGTAGCTAGCTTGATTGCATTGCGTTGCTATCTTGCTGGCTTTGCGTTGCAAGCTTGCTAGCTTTTCGTTAATAGCTTGGTAGCTTTGCGTTGATAGCTTGCTAGATTTGCTTCGCTTTGCTATCTTCCTAGTTTTGCGTTGCTAGCTTGGCAGCTTTGCTTTGCTAACTTCCAAGCATTGCGATCTAGCATGCTAGCTTTGCGTTGCTATCTTGCTCTCTTTGCGTTGCTAGCTTGCTAGCTTTGCGTTCTTAGCTTGCTAGATTTGCGTTGCAAGCTTGCCATCTTTGCTTTGCTAGCTTGCTAGAAATTCGTTGCTATCTTGCCAGCTTTGCGTTGCTACCTTCCCAGCTTTGGGTTGCTAGATGCTAACTTTGCGTTGCTAGCTTGAAAAATTGCTATATATGGGTTGGTAACTTGCCATCTTTGCGTTGCTAGCTTGCCATTTTGCGTTGCTAGGTTGCCACCTTATCGTTTCTAGCTTGCTATATTTGCGTGGCTAGCTTGGTAGCTTTTCGTTTCTCCCTTGCTCGCTTTCCGTTGTTAGCTTGCTAGTTTTCAGTTGCTAGCTTGCTAGCTTTGCGTTGCATGCTTGCTTGCTGGCATTGCGTTTCTTGCTTCCTAGCTGTGCGTTGTTACCTTGCTAGCTTGTCGTTGCAAGCTTGCTAGCTTTGCGTTCCTATCTTGATAGCTTTGCGTTGCTAGCTTGCTAATTTGCTAGATTTGCTTTGCTAACTTGCTAGGTTTCGTTGCAATCTTGCTGGCTATGCGTTGCTAGCTTGCTAGCTTTTCGTTGTTGGCTTGCATGCTTTGCGTTGCTAGCTTACTTGCTTAGTGCTGCTAGCTTGCTAGATTGCTAGATTGCTAGATTTGCGTTGCTAGCTTGAGAGTTTTGTGTTGCTATCTTGCTCGATTTGTGTTGCTAGTTAGCTAGTTTAGCATTGCTAACTTGCTAGGTTTGCGTTGTTAGCTTGGTGGCTTTGCTTTGCTAGCTTGCTAGCTTTGCATTGCTAACTTGCTAGGTTTGCGTTGCTAGCTTGGTAGCTTTGAGTTGCTAGCTTTGCAAACATTGCGATCTAGCTTTCTAGCTTTCCGTTTCTAGCTTGTTAACTTTGCGTTGTTTGCTTGCTAACTTTGCTTTGCTAGCTTGCTATCTTTGCGTTGCTAGCTTGCTAGATATGCGTTGCTAGCTTGCCAGCTTTGCGTTGCTAGCTTGCCAGCTGTGCGTTGCTAGCTTGCTAGCTTTGCGTTGCTAGCTTGTTAGATTGCTAAATATGCGTTTGTAGCTTGCTAGCTTTGGGTTGCTAACTTGCTATCTTGCTAGATTTTCGTTGCTAGTTTGCTAGCTTTGCGTTGCTAGCTTGCTAGCTTTGATTTGCTAGCTTGCTAGCTTTGAGTTGCTAGCTTGATATCTTTGCGTTACTAGCTTACCAGCTTTGCGTTGCTAGCTTGCAAGGTTTGTGTTGTTAGCGTGCTAGTTTTGCGTTTTTTCTATCTTGCTATCTTTGCGTTGCTAGCTTGCTAGCATTGCGTTGCTAGCTTAATAATTTGCTTTGATATCTTGCTAGATTTGCGTTACTTGCTTGCTTGCTTTCATTGCTTTTATTGATTGCTAGTTTTGCGTTGCTAGCTTGCGAATTTGCGTTGCTAGGTTGCCAGCTTTGCGATTCTAGCTTGCTAGATTTGTTTTTCTAGCTTGCTGCCTTTTCGTTGCTACCTTACTAGCTTTCCGTTGCTAGCTTGCTAGCTTTGAGTTGCTAGCTTTGTGTTGCTAGCTTGCTAGCTTTTCGTTCCATGTTTGCTTGCTTGCTTTTCGTTTCTTGCGTCCTAGTTTTCGTTGCTTACTTGCTTGTTTGGCCTTGCTAGCTTGCCAGCTTTGCGTTGCTAGCTTGTTAATTTTGTGTTGTTAGCATGCTAGATTGCTAGATTTGCGTTTTTAACTTGCTAGCAATCGTTGCTATCTTGCTGGCTTTTCTTTGCTAAGTTGCTAGCTTTATGTTGCTAGTTTGCTAGCTTTGCTTTGTTAGCTTGCTAGCTTTGTGTGGCTAGCTTACTAGTTTTGCGTTGCTGGTTTGGTAGCTTTGCGTTGCTAGCTTGCTAGCTTTGTGGTCCTAGCTTGCTTGTTTTGCGTTGCTAGCTTGGTAGCTTTGCGTTGTTAACTTGATAGCTTTGCGTTGCTAACTTGCCAACTTTGCGTTGCTAGCTTGCTGTCTTATCATTGCTAGCTTGCTAGCTTAGATTTGCTAGCTTGCTAGCTTTGCGTTGCTAGCTTGCCATCTTTACGTTGCTAGATTACCAGCTTTGCGTTGCTAACTTGCTGGGTATGCGTTGGTAGCTTGCTAGCTTTGCGTTTATAACCTGCTATCTTTGCGTTGCTAGCTTAATATCTTTGCGTTGCTAGCTTGCTAGCTTTGCTTGCTAACTTGATAGCTTTGCTCTGCTATCTTGCTAGATTTGCGTTGCTTGCTTCCTTTCTTTGTTTGCGTTTCTTTAAGAAAGATTTGCGTTGCTAACTTGCCAGTTTGCCTTGCAAGCTTTCTAGATTTGCGTTGCATGCTTGCTTTTTTGCTTTGCGTTTCTAGCTTGCTAGCTTTGCTTTGCTACCTTGCTAACTTTCCGTTGCTAGCTTGCTAGCTTTGCGTTGCATGCTTGCTTGCTTGCTTTGCGTTTCTTGCTTGCTAGCTTTGCGTTGCTACCTTGCTAGCTTGGCGTTGATATCTTAATAGCTTAGCGTTCCTAGGTTGCTAAATTGCTAGATTTGCGTTGTTAACTTGCTAGCATTCGTTGCTATCTTGCTGGATTGCGTTGCTAGCTTGCTAGCTATTCGTTGCTAGCATGTTAGCTTTGCGTTCCTGGCTTACTAGTTTTGCGTTGCTAATTTGGTTGCTTTGCGTTGCTATCTTGCTAGCTTTGCGTTCCTAGCTTGCCATCTTTGCGTTGCTAGCTTGTTAGATATGCGTAGATAGCTTGCCAGCTTGGCGTTAATAGCTTTCCAGCTATGCGTATCTAGTTTCGAACATGGCGTTGATAGCTTGCTAGCTTTGCGTTGCTAGCTTGCTAGATTTACGTTGCTATCTTGCTAATTTTGCGTTGCTAGCTTGGTAGGTTTTCGTTGTTGTATTGCAAGCATTGCGAACAAGCTTGCATACTTTGCGTTGCTAGCTTGTTATTTTCGCGTTGCTAGCTTGCTACCTTTCCGTTGCTAGTTTGCTAGTTTTCCGTTCCTATCTTGCTAGCATGATAGATTTGCGTTGCTACCTTGCTAGCTTTAGTTGCTAGCTTGCTAGATTTCCGTTCCTAGCTTGCTACCTTACGAGATTTTCATTGCTAACTTGCCAGGTTTGCGATGTTAGCTTGCTAGATTTGCATGGATAGCTTGCTATCTTTGCGTTTCTACCTTTCTAGCTTTCAGTTGCTAGCTTGCTAACTTTGCGTTTCTAGCTTTCTAGCTTTACGATTCTAGGTTGCTAGCTTTACGTAACTTGCTTGTTTTATTTCCTTTTCTGGCTTGCTAGCTTTGCGTTGCAAGCTTGCTAGCTTTGCATTGCTAACTTGCTAGCTTTTCGTTGCTAGCTTTGTAGCCTAGCGTTGCTAGTTTGCTAGCTTTGCGTTGCCAGCTTGCTAAGTTTGCTTTGCTAATTTACAAGCTTGGCGTTGCTTGCTTGCTAGCTATTCGTTGCTAGCTAGCTATCTTTGCGTTGCTAGCTTGCTAGCTTGCTTGGTTTGCCTTGCTAGCATGCTAGCTTTGCGTTGCTAGCTTGCTAGATTTGCGTTGCTAGCTTGCTAGTTTTGATTTGCCAGCTTGCTGGGTTTGAGTTGCTAACTTGCTACCTTGCAGCTTTGCGTTGCCAGCTTGCCAGCTTTGCGTTGCTAGCTTGC
>NW_019721021.1:9398-50241 GCF_002891405.2 Cryptotermes secundus | reverse complement strand
GCATAGCTAGCAAGCTAGCAACGCCAAGCTAGCAATGTAGCAAACTTATCAAACTGGCAAAGCAAAGCTAGCAAGCTAACTATGCAAGGCTACCAAGTTAGCAGCGGAATGCTAGCAAGCTAGCCACGCAAATCAAGCAAGCTAACAACACAAAGCTAGCAAGAGAGAAACGAAAAGCTAGCAAGATAACAAAGCCAAGCTAGCAAGATAGCAACGCAAAGCTTGCAAGCTAGCATAGCAAAGCTGGCAAGTTAGTAACGGAAAGGTTGCAAATTAGCAACGCAAAAATAGCAAACTAGACGCACATATCTAGCAAGCTATGAACGAAAAGCTGCCAAACTAGCAACGAAAATTTGGCAAGCTATCAACGCTAAGCTGGCAAGCTAGCAACGCATATCTAGCAAGCTAGGAAGCTAGAAACGCAAATCTAAATATTTATCAACGATAGCTATAAAACTAGCAAAGAAAAATAGCAAGGAAACAACGCAAACCGATCAAGCTGGCAATGCAAACTAGCAAGTTAGCAACGCAAGGATTCCAAGATAGCAACGCAAAGCTAGCAAGCTAGCAAAGCATAGCTAGCAAGCTAGCAACGCAAAGCTAGCAAGCAAGAAAAGCAAAGCAAGCAACCAAATCTAGCAAGCTAGCAACGCAGAACTAGCAAGCTATCAACCCAAAGCTAGCAAGTTAGCAACGGAAAGCTAGCAAGGTAGCAACGCAAAACTGGCATGTTAGGAACGCAAACTGGCAAGCTAGCAACGCAAACTGGCAAGCTAGCAACCCAAAACTGGCAAGCTAGCAACGCATATCTAGCAAGCTAGAAACGGAATGTTAGCAAACTAGCAACCCAAAGATAGCAAGCTAGCAAAGCATAGCAAGCAAGCTAGAACGCAAAGTTAATAAGTTAGCAACGCAAAGCTACCAAGATAGCAATGAAAAATAGCAAGCTAGAACGCAAAGCAAGCAAGCTATCAACGCAAAGCCAACAAGCTAGCAACGCAAAGCTACCAAGCTAGCAACGCAAAGCTAGCAAGCCAACAACTCAAAGCTTGCAAGATAGCAACACAAAGCTAGCAAGTTAGCAACTCAAACCTAGCAATCTAGCAAGCTAGAAACTCAAAGCTGCAAGCGATCAACGACAAGCTAACTTGGTAGCAACACAGATATCTAGCAAGCTAGCAACGCAATGCTTGCAATCTAGCAAATGAAAGCTAGCAATTAGCAACGTAAATCTAGCATGTTAGCCATGCAATTCTAGCAAGATAGCAACGCAAACATTGCAATCTAGAAAAACAAAACTGTCAAGGAAGTAATGTAAAGCTAGCAAGCTCGCAACGCAAAGTTAGCAATCTAGCAACGCAAAGCTAGCAATCTAGCAAAGCATATCTAGCAAGCTAACAAGCTAGCAACGGAAATCTTGCAAGCTAGCAACGCAAACCAGGCAAGCAAGCAACGCTATGCTGGCAAGCTAGCAACGCTTAGCTGGAAAGCTAACAACGCAAAGCTGACAATCTTGATATTCAATGCGGGAATCTGACAACGCAAAGCTGGCAAGCTAGCAACACAAACCTGGAAAGCTAGCAACGGAAAGCTAGCAAGCTAGCAACGCTTATCTAACAAGCACGCAAGCTACAACATAAAGCTAGAAAGCTAGCAACGCAAAGTTCGCAAGTTTAGCAACGCAAAACTAGCAAGATATCAATGCAAATCTAGCAAGATAGCAAGCTATCAACGCAAAGATATCAAGCTAGAAACACATAGCTAGCAAGTTTGCAATGCAAAGCTAGCAAGCTAGCTACGCACATCTATCACGCTAGCAAGCTAACAATGCAAAACTAGCAAATTAGCAAAGCAAAGCTAACAATCTAGCAACTCAAAACTAGCAAGATAGCAACGCAAAGCTAGCAAGCTACCAACGCAAAGCTACCAAGCTAGGAATACCAAGCTAACAAGCTAGCAACGCAAACCTGGCAAGCTAGCAACGCAAAGCAAGCAAGATATCTACGCAAACCTATCAAGTTAGCAACGCATATCTAGCAATCTGGCAAGATTGCAACGCAAAGCTAGCTAGATAGCAACGCATAGCTAGCAATCTAACAACGCCAAGCTAGCAATGTAGTAACGCAAAGCTATCAAGTTGGCAATGCAAAGGTAGCAAGCTAGCAACGAAAGGATACCAAGCTAGCAACGCAAAGCTATCAAGCTAGCAACGCAAAGCTAGCAAACTAGCAAAGAAAAGCAAGCAAGCTAGCCACGCAAATCTAGCAAACTAGCAACGCAAATCAAGCAATCAAGAAACCCAAAGCTAGCAAGCATTCAACGCAAAGCTAGCAAGCCAGCATCGCAAAGCTAGCAAGATAGCAACGCAAAGCTAGCTAGCTAGCAACCTAAAGCTAGCAAGATAGCAAAGTAGATCTATCAAGCTGGCAACGCAAAGCTAACAAGCTAGTAACGCAAGTCTAGCAAGGTAGCAACGCAACGCTGGCAAGCTACCAACGCGAAGTTAGCAAGCTTGCAACGCAAACTTAGCAACCAAGAATCTCAAAGCAAGCAAGCAAAGCAAAGCTAGCAAGAATGCAACTCCAAGCTAACCAGCTTGCAACGGAAAGCTAGAAAGGTAGGAACGCAAACCTGGCAAGCTAGCAACGCAAAGCTGGCAAGCTAGCAACACTTAGCTGGAAAGCTAACAAAGCAAAGCTGTCAAATCAGAAAACCAAACAGGCAAGCAAGCAACGCAAATCAGGCAAGCTAGCAACGTAAAGCTTGCAAGCTAGCAACGCAATGCTTGCAAGCTAGCAACGCATATTTAGCAAGCTAGCAGCGCAAAGTTAGCAAGCTAGCAACTCAAAACTAGCATGCTAGCAACGCAAATATAGTAAGCTAGCATCGGAAATCTACCAAGTTAGCAATGCAAAGCAAGCAAGATAGCTACAGAAATCTAGCAAGAAAGCAAAGTAGCAACGCATAGTTAGCAACGCAAAACTAGGAAGTCAGCAACGCAAAATATAACAAGCTAACAACGCAAATCTAGCAAGCTAGCAACGCAAAGCTAGCAAAAAAAGCAACGCAAAGCTGGCAAGCTAGCAAAGCAAAGATATAAAGATAGCGAAGAACGGCTGGAAATCTGGAAACTCACAGCTGGCAAGCTAGCAACGCAAAGCTAGCAAGGTAGCAACTCATATCTAACAAGCTAGCCAGCTATTAACGCAAAGCTAGAAAGCTGGTAACTCAAAATAGCAAGCTAGCAACGCAAAGATACAAGCTAGCAACGCAAATCTAGGAAGGTAGAAATGCAAAGGTAGCAAGCAAGAAACGCAAAGCAAGCATCAAGCAACATAAAGCTAGAAAGCTAGCAACGAAAAGCTAGCAAGCTAGCAAACCAAAGATAGCTAGGTAGCCAAGCAAATCTAGAAAGCTTGCAAAGCAAAGCTAGCAATGAAGAAACGAAAATCAAGCAATCAAGCAACGCAAATCTAGCAAGCTAGAAAAGCAAAGCTAACAAGGTAGCAACGCAAAGCTAGCAAACTAGCAACGGAAAGAGAGCAAAGTAGCAACGCAAAGCAAGAAAACTAGCCACGCAAAATTATCAAGCTAGGAACGCAAAGATTGCAAGTTAGCAACGCAAGATTTGCAAGCTAGCAACGCATATCTAGCAAGTTTGTAAGCTACCAAAGCAAATCTAGCGCTCTAGCAACGCTAAGCTAGCAAGCAAGCAACGCCAATCTAGCAAGGTAGCAACGCAAAGCTAGCAAGCTAATTACGCAAAGCTAGCAAGCTAGCATCGTAACCAACCAAGCAAGAAACGCAAAGCGAGCAAGCAAGCAACGCAAAGTTAGCAAGCTAGAAACGCAAAAATAGCAAGTTAGCAACGCAAAGCTAGCAAGGTAGCAACGGAAATCTATGTAGGTAGCAACGTAAAACTAGCAAGCTGGCCACGGAAATCTAGTAAGCTCGCAATTAAAAGTTGACAAGCTAGAAATGCAAACCTGGCAAGCTAGCAAAGCAAAGCTGGTAAGCTAGCAAAGCAAAGCTAGCAAGCTAGCAAAGCAAAGCTAGCAAGCTAGCAACGCAAAGCTAGCAAGCTAGCAACGCAAAGCTAGGGAGGTAGCAACGCGAAGCTAGCAAGCAAACAAGGCAAAAATAGCAAGCTAGCAACGCAAGGCTAGCAAGGTAGCAAGGCAAAAATAGCAAGCTAGCAACGCAAAGCTAGTAAGCCAGAACGCAGACAAGCAAGCTAGGAACGCCAAGCTAGCAAGCTAGCAACGGAAATGTAGAAAGATATCAACGCAAACTCTCAAGCTGGCAACGCATATTTAGCAATCTAGCAAGCTAGCAACGCTAAGCTAGCGTGGTAGCAAAGCAAATCTAGCAAGCTAGCAACGCAAAGCTAGCAAGCTAGCAACGCTAAGATAGCTAGCTAGTAACGCATAGCTAGCAAACTAGCAACGCCAAGCTATCAAAATAGCAACGCAGACCTATCAAGCTAGCAAAGCAAATCTACCAAGCTAGCAACACAAACAAGCAAGCTAGCAACGCGAAGCTAGCAAGCTAGCCACGCAAATCTAGCAAGCAAATAACGCAAAGCTAGCAAGCAAGAAAGGCAAAGCGAGCAAGCAAGCAACATAAAGCTAGAAAGCTAGCAACGCAAAGTTAGCAAGCAAGAAACGCAAAGCAAGCAAGCAAGCAACGCAAAGCTAGCAAGATAGCAACGCAAAGTTTGCAAGCTAGCGAAGGAAAGCTAGCAAGGCAGCCACGCATATCTAGCAAGCTAGGAACGCAAAGCTGGCAAGCTAGTAACGCAAAATTAGAAAGCTAGCAACCCTAAGCTGGCAAGCAAGCAACGCTAAGCTCTCAAGTTAGCAACGCATATCTAGCAAGGTCCAAAGCTAGCAACGCAAAACTAGCTATCTAACAATGCAAAGCTAGCAAGCTAGCAACGCCAAGATAGCAAGCAAGAAACGCGAAGCAAGCAAGCAAGCAACGCAAATCTAGCTAGCAAGCAAAGCAAATCTAGCTAGCAAGCAACGCAAAGCTGGCAAGCTAGCAACGCATAGCTATAAAGCTATGAAGGCACGGCCTGCAAGCTAGAAACGCACACCTGGCCAGATAGCAAAGCAAAGCTGGCAAGCTAACAAAGCTAGCATTGTAGCAAAGAAAATCTAGCAAGCTAGAAACGCAAATCTATCAAGCTAGCAACGCAAAGTTAGCAAGCTAGCAACCCAAAGCTAGGAAGCTAGCAACGCAAATCTAGCAAGCTAGAAACGCTAAACTAGCAAGCTAGCAACGCAAAGCTAGCAAGCTAGCAAGGCAAAAATAGCAAGCTTGCAACGCAAGGCTAGCAAGATAGAACGCAAAGATAGCAAGCTAGGAACGCTAAGCTAGCAAGGTAGCAACGCATAGCTGGTAAGCTTGCAACGCAAAGCTAGAAAAATAGCAACACAAAGCTCTCAAGCTAGCAACGCATATCTAGCAATCTAGCAAGCTAGCAACGCTAAGCTAGCTAGCAACGCATAGCAAGCAAGCTAGCAACGCCAAACTAGTAATGTAAAAACGCAAACCCTTCAAGTTGGCAAATAAAAGCTAGCAAGCTTGCAACGCAAATCTACCAAGCTAGCAAATCATATCTAGCAAGCTAACAACGCAAAGCTAGCAAGCAAGAAACGCGAAGCAAGCAAGCAAGCAAAATAAAGCTAGAAAGCTAGCAACATAAAGCTAGAAAGCTAGCAACGCCAAGCTGGGCAAGGTAGCAACGCAAACCTATCAAGTTGGCAACGCACACTGGCAAGTTAGAAACTCAAGGCTAACTAGCTAGCAACGCAATAATATCAAGCTAGCAACGTAAAGCTAGCAAACTAGCAACGCAAAACTAGAAAGCTTGCAAAGGAAGGCTAGAAAGGTAGCAACGCAAACGTGGCTAGCTAGGAACACAAAGCTGGCAAGCTAGTAACGCAAAGATAGCAAGGTGCCAACGCAAAGCTGGCAAGAAAGGAACGAAAACTGGAGAGCTAGCAACGCACGGCTGGCAAGCTAGAAACGCACAGCTGGCAAGATAGCAAGGCAAAGCTGGCAAGCTTACAACGCAAACCTAGTATGCTAGCCAAGCAAAGCTAGCAAGCTAGCAACGAAAAGCTAGCAAGCTTGCAACGCAAAGCTAGCCAGCTAGCAACGCAAAGCTATCAAGCTATCAACGCAAATCTAGCAATTTAGCAAGGCAAAAATAGCAAGCTATCAACGCATAGCTAGCAAGCTAGAACGCAAATCTAGCAAGCTAAAACGCAAAGCTACCAAGATAACTTAAAATTAGCAAGCTATCAACTCAAAGCTTCAAGCAAGCAAAGCAAAGCTTCCAAGCTTGGAACGCCAAGCTAGCAAAGTAGCAACGCATAGCTGGCATTCTAGCAACGCAAAACTAGTAAGATAGCAACGCAAAGCTAGCAAGCTATCAACGCAAATCTTGCAAGCTAACAATGAAAAGTTAGCAAGCAAGAAACGCAAAGCAAGCAAGCAAGTAAATCAAATCTACTAAGCTAGAAACGCATAGCTAGCAAGCTAGCAACAAAATACTAGCAAGCTAGCCAAGCTAATTTACCAAGCTAGCAACGCAAAGCTAGCAAGCTAGAAATGCAATGCTAGCAAGCTAAGAACGCAATGCTAGCAAGATAGCAACGCAAAGTTAGAAAGTTAGGAATTCTAATCTAGCAATCTAGCAAGAAAGCATCCCTAAGTTAGCAAGATATCAACTCCAAGCTAGCAAGGTAGCAACAAATTGCTAGCAAGCTAGCAACGAAATGCTAGCAAGCTAGAAAAGCAATGCTTGCAAGCTTGCAACGCAAAGCCAGCAAGGTAGCAAAGCAAATCTAGCAAGCTAGCAACGTATGCTAGCAAGCAAAGAACAAAGTTAACAACGCAAACCTGGCAAATTAGGAACGCAAAGCAGGCAAGCTAGCAACACAAAGCATGCAATGTAACGAAGCAAATTTGCAGGGTAGCAATGAAAAGCTATCAAGACTGGTACGCAAATCTAGGAAGATAGCAAATAACAGCGCAAGGCTAGCAAGCCAGCAACTTAAAGCTAGCAAGCTAGCAACGCAAAGAGAGCAAGGTAGCAATGCAAATCTAGCAAGATAGCAAAGAAGCAACGCATAGCTAGCAACGCAAAGCTAGTAAGTTAGCCACGAAAGCTACCAAGCTAGAAACCCTAAGCTAGCAAGCTAGCAACTCAAAGCTTGCAAGCTAACAAAGCAAAGTTAGCAAGCTAGCAACGCAAAGCTAGCAAGGTACGAAAGCAAAGCTAGCAAGCAAGCAACGCAAAGTTGGCAAGCTAGCAACGCATAGCTATAAAGCTAGCAACGCACGGCCTGCAAGCTAGAAAAGCACAGCTTGCAAGATAGCAACGCAAAGCTGGCAAGCTAGCAACGCAAAGCTACCAAGCTAGCAACGCAATGCTATCAAGCTAGAATTGCAAAGATAGCAAGCTTAGAAGGCAAAGATAGCAAGATAGCAACGCAAAGCTAGCAAGATAGCAACGCCAAGATAGCAAGGTAACAACACATTGCTAGCAAGCTAGCAACGCAATGCTAACAAACTAGCAACGGATAGCTAACAAGCTAGAAAGGGATAGCTAGCAAGCTAGCAACGCAAAGCAAGCAAGTAAGAAACGCAAAGCGAGCAAGTAAGCAACGCAAAAGCAATCTAGCAACGCAAAGCTACCAAGCTAGTAACGCAATGCCAGCAAGCGAGCAAAGCAAAGCTAGCACGCTAGCAACGCAAAGCTAGCAAGCAAGAAAGCAAAGCAAGCAAGCAAAGAAAGTTAGCAAGCTAGGAACGCAAAGAGAGCAAGCTAGCAAACGAAAGCTAGAAAAGTAGCAACGGAAAGCTAGCAAGTTAGCAACGCAAAGCTGGCAAGCTAACAACGCAAGCTGGCAAGATAGCAACGCAAAACTGGCATGCTAGCAACCCAAAGCTGTCAGGCATGCAACGCTAATCTAGCAAGCTAGCAACGCAAAGCTAGCAAGCTAGCAACGCCAAGATAGCAAGCTAGCAAAGAAGAGCAAGCAAGCTAAAACGCAATGCTATCAAGCTAGCAACGCAAAGTTACCAAGCTAGCAACGCAAAGCTACCAAGATAGGAACGCAAGACTAGCAAGCTAGCAACGCAAAACTAACAAGCTAGCAACGCAAAGTTAACAAGCTAGCAACGCAAAGCTAGCAAGATAGCAACGCAAAGCTAGCAAGCTAAGAACGCCAATCAAGCAGGATAGCAACGCAAAGCAAGCAAGTTAGCAACTCAAATCTAGCAATCTAGCAAGCTAGCAACTCTAAGTTAGCAAGATATCAAAGCCAAGCTAGCAAGGTAGCAACACATTGCTAGCAAGCTAGCAACGCAATGCTAGCGAACTAGCAACGGATAGCTAGCAAGCTAGAAAAGCAAAGCTAGCAAGCTAGCAACGCAAGGCTAGCAAGTAAGAAACGCAAAGCAAGCAAGTAAGCAACGCAATGCTAGCAAGCTAGCAACGCAAGGCTAGCAAGCTAGCAACGAAAATCTAGCAAGCTAGAAACGCAAAGCTATCAAGTTAGTAACGGAAATTTAGCAAGGTAGCAACGTAAAGCTAGCAAGTTAGCCACGCAAATCTAGCAAGCTAGCAACGCAAAGCTGGCAAGCTAGCAACGCTAACTGTCAAAGCTAGCAACGCAAAGCAAGTAAGCTAGCAACGCAAAGCTGGCAAGCTACAAACGCATACCTTGGAAGCAAGCAACGGGAAGCCACCAAAGCTAGCAACGCAAAGCTAGCAAGCGAGAACGCAAAGCTTTCAAGCTGGCAACGCAAAAATACCAAGCAAGCAAAGCAAACCTACCAAGTTGACAACGCAAAAATAGGAAGCTAACAACGCAATGCAGCCAAGCTAACAACGCAAAGCTAACAAGCTAGAAACGCAAAGTTTTAAAGATAGCAACGCAAAGCTAGTATGCTAGCAACGCAAAGGTATCAAGATAGAAACGCAAAGCTAGCACGCTAGTAACGCCAAGCTAGCAATTAAGAAAAGAAAAGCAAGCATGAGTCGCAAAGCTAGCAAGCAAGAAAGGCAAAGCAAGCAAACAAAGCAAAGCTAGCAAGCTAGCAACGGAAAGCTTGCGAGGTAGCAACGCAAACCTGGCAAGGTAGCAACGCAAACTGGCAAGATAGCAACACATAGCAGGCATGCTAGCAACCCAAAGCTCTCTAGCTCTCAACGCATATCTAGCAAGCTTGCAACGGAAAGCTAGGATGCTAGCAACGCATAGGTAGCAAACTAGCAAACCCAAGAGAGTAAGCTAGCAACGCAAAGAAAGCAAGCAAAAACGCAAATTTATCAAGCTAGATACGCAACTTACCAAGATAGCAACGCAAATCTACTAAGATAGGAACGCAAAATTAGCAAGCTAGCAACGCAAAACTAACAAGCTAGCAACGCAAAGCTACCAAGCTAGCAACGCAAAGGTACCAAACTAGCAACGGAAACCTAGCAAGCTAGCAACGCAAAGCTAGCAAGATAGCAACGCAAAGCTAGCAAGTTAGCAACGCAAATCTAGCAATCTAGCAAGCTACAACACAAAGCTGCAAGCTATCAACTCCAAGCTAGCATGGTAGCAACACAGAACTAGCAAGATTGCAACGCAATTTTAGTAAGCTAGCAAAGAAAGCTAGCAATGAGCAATGTAAAGCTAGAAAGTTAGATATGCAAATTTAGCAAGAGAGCAACGAAAAGTTGACAAGATAGAAACGCAAACCTGGCAAGCTAGCATCGTAAGCTTGCAAGAAAGAAACGCAAAAAAGCAAGCAACGAAAAAGCTAGCAAACTAAGCAACGCAAATCTAGCAATCTAGCAAGGCAAATCTAGCAAAGTAGCAACGAAAAGCTAGCAAGCTAGCAAAGTAGGAACGCATAGCTAACAAGCTTGCAACGAAATGCTAGCAAGCTAGCCACGCAAAGCCAGCAAGCTAACAAAGTAAAGCTAGCAAGCTAGCAAAGTAGGAACGCATAGCTAACAAGCTTGCAACGAAATGCTAGCAAGCTAGCCACGCAAAGCCAGCAAGCTAACAAAGTAAAGCTAGCAAGCTAGCAAAGTAGGAACGCATAGCTAACAAGCTTGCAACGAAATGCTAGCAAGCTAGCCACGCAAAGCCAGCAAGCTAACAAAGTAAAGCTAGCAAGCTAGCAAAGTAGGAACGCATAGCTAACAAGCTTGCAACGAAATGCTAGCAAGCTAGCCACGCAAAGCCAGCAAGCTAACAAAGTAAAGCTAGCAAGCTAGCAAAGTAGGAACGCATAGCTAACAAGCTTGCAACGAAATGCTAGCAAGCTAGCCACGCAAAGCCAGCAAGCTAACAAAGTAAAGCTAGCAAGCTAGCAAAGTAGGAACGCATAGCTAACAAGCTTGCAACGAAATGCTAGCAAGCTAGCCACGCAAAGCCAGCAAGCTAACAAAGTAAAGCTAGCAAGCTAGCAAAGTAGGAACGCATAGCTAACAAGCTTGCAACGAAATGCTAGCAAGCTAGCCACGCAAAGCCAGCAAGCTAACAAAGTAAAGCTAGCAAGCTAGCAAAGTAGGAACGCATAGCTAACAAGCTTGCAACGAAATGCTAGCAAGCTAGCCACGCAAAGCCAGCAAGCTAACAAAGTAAAGCTAGCAAGCTAGCAACACAAAGCTAGCAAGCTAGCAAAGCAAATCTAGCAAGATAGAAACGCATAGCTAGCAAGTTAGCAACGCAAATCTAATAATCTAGCAAGCTAGAAGCTCAAAATTAGCAAGCTAGCATCGCCAAGCTAGCAAAGTAGGAACGAATAGCTAACAAGCTTGCAACGAAATGCTAGCAAGTTAGTAACGCAAAGCTAGCAAGCTAGCAAAGTAAGCTAACAAGCAAGAAACAGAAACAAGCAAGAAACGCAAAGCTAGCAAGCTAGCAAAGTAAGCTAACAAGCAAGAAACAGAAACAAGCAAGAAACGCAAAGCTAGCAAGCTAGCAACGCAAAGATTGAAAGATTGCATTGAAAATTAACAAGCAATAAACGCAAAGCAAACAGGCAAGCAACGCAAATCTAGGAAGATAGCAACGCAAAGCTAGCAAGCAAGAAACGCAAAGCAAGGAAACAGGCAACGAAAAGCTAGCAAGTTAGCTTGCAAACCTATTATGCTAGCAACGCAAAGCTAGCAAGCTAGCAACGGAATGCTAGCAAGGTAGCAACGGAAATCTATCAAGCTAGCAAGCTAGAAACGCAAAGCTAGCAACTCAATAGTAGCAAGTTAGCAACGCAAAGATTGCAAGCTAGCATCGCCGAAAGAGCAAGCTAGCAACACAAAACTAGCAAGCTTGCTACGCAAATCTATCAAGCTAGATAGCTAGCAACGCCAAGCTAGAAAGCTTGTAACCTAAGCTAGCAAGCAACTTAATCTAGCAAGCAAGAAACGCAAAAATCAAGCAACGCAAAGCTAGCAAGCTAGGAACGCAAAGCTTGCAAGCTAGCAACGCAAAGCTGGCAAGCTAACAACGCATAACTCGCAAGCAAACAACGGGAAGATAGAAAGCTAGCAACGCAAAACTTGCAAGATAGCAACACAAAGATAGCAAGCTAAGAACGCAAAACAAGCGAGAACGCATATTTAGCAAGCTGGCAAAGCAAAAATACCAAGCTAGCAACGCAAAGCTACCAAGCTAGCAACGCAAAACTAGCAAGCTAGAAACGCAAAGCAGCCAAGCTAAGAAAGAAAAGATAACAAGCTAGCAACGCAAAGCTTCCAATCTAGCAACGCAAAGCTAACAAGCTAGCAACTCAAAGCTAGCCAGATAGCAACGCAAAGCTAGAAATTAGCAACGCAAATCTAACAATTTAGCAAGCTAGCATCTCAAAATTTGCAAGCTAGCATCGCCAAGCTAGCAAGGTAGGAACGCAGAGCTAGCAAGCTAGAAACGAAATGGTAGCAAGATAGCAAAGCAATGCTAGCAAGCTTGCAACGCAAAGCTAGGAAGTTAGCAACGCAAAGCTTGAAAGCTAGCAATGAAAACTTGCAAGCAATAAACGCAAAGCAAACAAACAAGCAACGCAAAACTAGCAAGCTAGCAACGCACAGTTAGCAAGCTAGCAACGGAAAGCAATGGAAAGCTAGCAAGGTAGAAACTTATAGCTGGCAAGGTAGAAACGCAAATCTAGCAAGCTAGCAAAGAAAAGCTAACAAGCTAAAAATGCAAACCTGGCAAGCTAGAAACGCAAAGCTGGTAAGATAGCAAACCAAAGCTATCAAGCTAGCTACGCAAAACTAGCAAGCTACCAACGTATAGCTAGCAAACAAACAATGCAAAGCTGTCCAGCTTGCAAAGCAAAGCTGGAAATTTAGCAACGCACGGATGGCAAGCTAGAAACGCAAAGCTGGGAAGATATCAACGCAAGGCTGGCAAGCTAACAACGCAAAGCTTGCATGATAGCAAAGCAAAACTAGCAAGCTAGCAAGTCAAAAATAGCAAGGTAGTAAAGCAAAGCTAGCAAGCTAGAACGCAAAACTAGCAAGCTAACAACGCAAAACTACCAAGATAACAACTGAAAATTATCAAGCTATCAACGCAAAGCTAGCAAGCTAGCAACGCAAAGCTACAAAACTAAGGAACGCCAAGCTAGCAAGTTAGCCAAGCAAATCAAGCAAGCTAACAACGCAAAGATAGCAACCAAGAAACGCCAAAGAAGCAAGCAAGCAACGCAAAGCTAGCAAGTTAGCAAAGCAAAGCTAGCAAGCTAGCAACGCAAATTTAGCAAGCAAGAATCTCAAAGCAAGCAAGCAAGGAACGCAAAGCTAGCAAGCTAGCAAAGCAAACTAGCAAGCTAGCAACGCAAAGCTAGCAAGATAGCAACGGAAAGCTAACAAGATAGCAACGCAAAGCTAGCAAGCTAGCCGGGCAAATCTAGCAAGCTAGGAACGCAAAGCTGGCAAGCTTGCAACAGAAAGATGTCAAGCTATCAACGCTACGCTGGCAAGCTAGCAACGCATATCTAGCAAGCTAGCAGGCTAGCGACGCAAAGCTAGCAAAATAGCAACGCCAAGCTAGCAAGGTAGCAACGCAAACCTATCAAGCTGAAACGCAAACTAGCAAGTTAACAACGCAAGGCTACCAAGTTTGCAACGGAATTGTAGCAAGCTAGTAAAGCAAAGCTAGCAAGCTAGCCACGCAAACTAGCAAGCAAGAAACGCAAAGCATGCAAGCAAACTACGCAAAGCAAGCAAGCTAGCAACGCAAAGTTAGCAAGATAGCAAAAATAATCTAGCAGCCTAGCAACGGAAAGTTAGCAAGCTAGCAACGCATACCTGGCAGTCTAGCAATGCAAACTGGTAAAATAGAAACGGAAAGCTCTCAAGATAGCAAAACAAAGCTGGCAAGTTAGCAACGCATATCTAGCAAGCTAGCAACGGAATGCTATCAAGATTGCAAAGCAAAGCTGGCAAGATACCAAGGCAAAGATAGCAAGCTAGCAACGCAAAGCAAACAAGCTAGATGGCAAAGCTAGCATGTTAGCAACGCAAATCTAGTAATCTAGCAAGCTTGCAACTCAAAGATAGCAAGCTATCAACGCCAAGCTAGCAAGGTAGCAACACAAAGCTAGCAAGCTAGCAACGCAATGCTAGCTAATTAGAAAAGCAAAGCTAGAAGGTTAGCAACATAAAGCTCGCAGGCTAGACACTCAAATCTATAAAAGCTAGAAACGCAAAGATGGCAAGCTAGAAACGCAAACCTGGCAAGCTAGCAACGTATAGCTGGCAAGCTACCAATGCAAAGCTAGCAAGCTAGCAACGCAAAGCTAGCAATCTAGCAACGGAAAGCAAGCAAGCTAGCATCGCAAATCTAGCAAGCTAGCAACTCATAGCTGGAAAGTTAACAACGCAAAACTGGCAATCTACAAATGCAAAGCAGGCAAGCTAGCATTGAAAACTAGCTAGCTAGCCACGCATACTTAACAAGCTAGCAAGCTAGCAACGGAAAGCTAGCAATCTTACAACGCAAAGCTCGCAAGCTAGCAACGCAAAAGCTAGCAAGCTAGCAATGCATATCTAGGAAGCAAGCAAGCTAGCAACGCAAAGTTAGCAAGCTAGCAAAAATAATCTAGCAGCCTAGCAACGGAAGGTTAGCAAGGTAGCAACGCATACCTGGCAGTCTAGCAATGCAAACTGGTAAAATAGCAACGGAAAGCTCTCAAGATAGCAAAACAAAGCTGGCAAGTTAGCAACGCATATCTAGCAAGCTAGCAACGGAATGCTAGCAAGATTGCAACGCAAGGCTGGCAAGATACCAAGGCAAAAATAGCAAGCTAGCAACGCAAAGCAAGCAAGCTAGAAGGCAAAGCTAGCATGTTAGCAACGCAAATCTAGCAATCTAGCAAGCTTGCAACTCAAAGATAGCAAGCTATCAACGCCAAGCTAGCAAGGTAGCAACACAAAGCTAGCAAGCTAGCAACGCAATGCTAGCTAATTAGAAAAGCAAAGCTAGAAGGTTAACAACATAAAGCTGGCAGGCTAGACACTCAAATCTATCAAAGCTAGAAACGCAAAGCTGGCAAGCTAGAAACGCAAACCTGGCAAGCTAGCAACGTATAGCTGGCAAGTTACCAATGCAAAGCTAGCAAGCTAGCAACGCAAAGCTAGCAATCTAGCAACGGAAAGCAAGCAAGCTAGCATCGCAAATCTAGCAAGCTAGCAACTCATAGCTGGAAAGTTAACAACGCAAAACTGGCAATCTACAAATGCAAAGCAGGCAAGCTAGCATTGAAAACTAGCTAGCTAGTCACGCATACCTAACAAGCTAGCAAGCTAGCAACGGAAAGCTAGCAATCTTACAACGCAAGCTCGCAAGCTAGCAACGCAAAAGCTAGCAAGCTAGCAATGCATATCTAGGAAGCTAGCAAGCTAGCAACGCAAACCTGGCAAGCCAGCAACGCAAAACTAGAAAGATAGCAACGCAAATGTGTCAAGCTAGCAAAGAATATCTAGAAAACTACCAAGCTAGCAACGCAAGCTGGCTAGCTAGCAACTCATAGCTAGCAAGCTATGGATGGCAAGCTAGGAATGTAGCAACGCAAGGCTACCGAGCTAGCAACGCAAAGCTAGCAAGCAAGCAACGCAATGCTATAAAGCAAGCAACGCATATCTAGCAAGCTAGCAACGCAAAGCCAGCAAGCAAGAAACGCAAAGCACGAAGCACCGCAAAGCTAGAAAGCAATGAACGCAAAGCTAGCAAGCTAGCAACTCAAAACTAGAAAGCTAGAAACACGGAATTTGGCAAGCTAGGAACGCAAATTTGGCAAGCTAGCTACGCTAAGCTGGCCAGCTAGCAAACCATATCTAGCAAGATAGCAACGCAAAGCTAGTAAGCAAGAAACGCAAAAGTACGCAAGCAAGTAGCAACGCAAAGCTAGCAAGCTTGCAACACAAAGTTGGCAAGCTAGAAACGCAAAGCTGGCAAGCTAGCAAAGCATAGCTGAAAAGCTAAAAAGGCAAAGCTGGCAATCTAGAAACGCAAAGCAGGAAAGATAGCAAAGCAAACCTGGCATTCTAAGAACGCAAATCTGGCAAGCTAGCAACGCAAAAATGGCAGGGTAGCAACGCATATCTAACAAACTAACAAGTTAGCAACTCAAAGAGAGCAAGCTACCAACGCAAAGCTAGCAACCTAGCAACGAAAAACTAGCAAGTTACCAACGTAAAGCTAGAAAAAAAAACAACGCATAGATGTCCAACTAGCAAAGGAAAGCAGGAAACTTAGCAACGCAATGCTGGCAAGCAAGAAACGCAGAGCTGGCAAGATAGCAACAAAAGCTAGAAAGTTAGCAACGCAAATCGAACTATCTAGCAAGCTAGCAGCTCAAAGTTAGAATCGCCAAGCCAGCAAGGTAGGAACGCACAACTAGCAAGCTAGGAACGAAACGCT
Source organism: Cryptotermes secundus (assembly GCF_002891405.2). Classification (NCBI taxonomy): domain Eukaryota; kingdom Metazoa; phylum Arthropoda; class Insecta; order Blattodea; family Kalotermitidae; genus Cryptotermes; species Cryptotermes secundus. The sequence goes on along the minus strand of NW_019721021.1, from coordinate 34,297 downwards.
AGCAAGATAGCAAAGCAATGCTAGCAAGCTTGAAACGCAAAACTAGCAAGCTAGCAACGCAAATCTTTAAAGCTAGCAATGAAAACTTGCAAGCAATAAACGCAAAGAAAGCAGGCAAGCAACGCAAACATAGCAAGATAGCAACGCAAAGTAAGCATGCTAGCAACGAAAAGCAAGCAAGCTAGCAACGGAAAGCTAGCAAGGTAGAAACGTATAGCTGGCAAGGTAGAAACGGAAATCTAGCCAGCTAGCAACGAAAAGCTGACAAGCTAAAAATGCAAACCTGGAAAGCTAGAAACGCAAAGCTGCTAAGATAACAAATGTTACCAACGTAAAGCTAGACGCAAAGCTAGCAAGCTAGCAACCCATATCTAGCAAGCTAACAACGGAAAGCTAGCAAGCTAGCAACGAAAAGCTGGCAAGCTAGCAACGCAAAGCTGGCAAGCTAGCAAAGCTTAGCTGGAAATCTAAAAATGCAAAGATGGCAATCTAGAAACGCAAAGCAGGCAAGTTAGTAACGCAAAGCTGGCATTCTAGCAACTCAAAGGTGGCAAGCTAGCAACGCAAAGATAGCAAACTAGCAACGCATATCTAACAAACTAGCAAGTTAGCAACGCAAAAGATTGCACGCTATCAAAGCAAAGCTAGCAAGCTAGCAACGCAAAACTAGCTATCTACCAAAGTAAAGCTAGCAAATAAACAACGCAAACCTGTCGAGCTAGAAAAGAAAACCTGGAAATTTAGCAACGCACGGCTGGCAAGCTAGAAAAGCAGATTTGGCAAGACAGCAACGCAAAGCTAGCATGATAGCAAAGCAAAGCTAGCAAGTTAGCAAGGCAAAATTAGCAAGCTAGCAACGCGAAGCTAGCAAGCTAGAACGCAAAACTAGCAAGCTTACAACGCAAAATTTCCAAGATAACAACGCAAAATTATCAAGATATCAACGCAAAGCTAGCAAGCTAGCAATACAAAGCTACAAAACTAGGAACGCCAAGCTAGCATGTTAGCCAAGCAAATCTAGCAAGCTAACAACCAAAAGCTACCAAGCAAGAAACGCCAAGGAAGCAAACATGCAAAGCAAAGCAAGCAAGCTAGCAAAGCAAAGCTAGCAAGCTAGCAACGCAATGCTAGAAAGCAAGCAACGGGAAGCTAGCAAGTTAGCAAACGCAAAACTAGCAAGCTGGCCGCGCAAATCTAGCAAGTTAGGAACGCAAAGTAAGCAAGCAAGAAACGCAAAGCCAGCAAGGATCGTAAAGCTAGCAAACAAGCAAAGCAAAGCTGGCAAGCTAGGAAAGCAAAGCTAGAAAGCTAGCAACGCAAAGCTAGCTAGCTACCAACGCAATGATAGCAAGCTATCAACGCAAAGCAAGCAAGCTAGGACGCAAAGCTAGCAAGCTAGGAACGCAAAGCTACCAATCTATCAACGAAAATCTACCAAGCCAGCAAAGCAAATCTAGCAAGATAGGAACGAAAAGCAACCAAGCTAGCAACGCTAATCTAGCAATCTAGCAACGACAAGCTGGCAAGCTAGCAATGCAAAGCTAGAAAGCTAATAACGCAAAGCTAGCAATCTAGCAACGCCAAGCTGGCAAGCTAGCAATCCAAAGCTAGCAAGCTAGTAACGCAAAGCTAGCAATCTAGCAAAGCAAACCTGCCTAGATAGGAACGCAAAGCTGGCAAGATAGCAACGCATAGCTGGAGAGCTAACAACGCAAAGCTGGCATTCTAGAAATGCAAACCAGGCCAGTTAGCAAGTTGGGAAGCTTGCAAAGGAATGTTACCTAGCTAGCAAGGCAAAAGTAGCAAGCTAGCAACGCAAAGCTAGCAAGCTAGAACGCAAAGCTAGCAATCCAACAACGTTAAGATAGCAAGCTAGCAATGCAAATCTTTCAAGCTAGCATGTAAGCAACGAAAAGCTAGCAATCTAGCACCTAAAAGCTAGCAAGCTAGAAACGGAAAGATAGCAAGCTATCAACGCAAAACTAGCAAGTTAGCAACGCAAAGCTACCAAACAAATAACGCAAAATTATCCAGCTAGCAACGCAAAGCTGGAAAGCTAGCAAAGCACGGTTGGCAAACTAGAAACGCAGAGCTGCTTAGATAACAACGCAAAGCTGGCAACATAGCAACGCAAAGCTGGCAACCTATCAACACAAAGCTAGCATGCAAGCAAACCAAAGCTAGCAAACTAGCAATGCAAAAAGAGCAAGCTCTCAACGCTAAGCTAGCAAGCTAGAACGCAAAGCTAGCAAGCTAACAATGCATACCTACGAAGATAATTACTCAAAATTATCAAGCTAGCAACGTCAAGCTACCAAGCTAGGAAAGCCAAGCTAGCAAGCTAGCAACGCAAAGCTGGCAAGCTAGCAACGCAAAGCTAGCAAGATAGCAACCAAATCTCTCAAGCTGGCAACGCAAGGTTACCCAGCCAGCATCGCAAATCTAGCAAGCTAGCAACGCAAAGCTAGCAAGATAGCCACGCAAATCTAGCAAGCTAAAAACGAATAGCTAGCAAGGAAGAAACGCAATGCAAGCAAGCAAGCAACGCAAAGCTAGCAAACTAGCAACGTAAAAGTAGCAAGTTAGCAACGCAAAGTTAGCAAGCTAGCCGCGCAAATCTAGCAAGCTAAGAACGCAAAGCTAGCAAGCTAGCAACACAAATTTGGCAAGCTATTAACGCTAAGCTGGCAAGCAAGCACCGCATATGATGTAAGCTAAAAAGCTAGCAACGCAAATCTACCAAGCTAGCAACGCAAAACTAGCAAGCAACAACGCAAAGCAAGCAAGCTAGCAACGCAAAGCTAACAAGCTAGCAACGCAAACTACCCAGCTACACAATGCAAGGCTAGTATGCTAGCAAAGAAATGTAGCAAGCTATCAACGCCAAGCTAGCAAGGTAGCAACACAAAGCTAGCAAGCTAGCAACGAATTGCTAGCAAGCTAGCAAATTAAACCTAGAAATTACACAACGTATAGTTATCAAGCTAGCCACTCAAATCTAGCAAGCTAGCAACGCATATCTAGAAAGCTAACAAGCTAGCAACGGAAAGCTAGCAATCTAGGAACGCAAAGCTGGCAAGCTAGCAACGCATAGCTGGAAAGCTAACAACGCAAAGCTAGCAAACTAGCAATGCAAAATTAGCAAGCTAGCAAGTTGCCAACTCAAAGCTAGCAAGCTGCCGACTCAAAGCTAGCAAGCTAGAAACGCAAAGAGAGCAAGCTATCAACGCAAAACTAGCAAGTTAGCAAACCAAAACTGGCAAGCTAGCAAAATATGTCTAGCAAGCTAGCAAATTATCAACGCAAAGCAATCTATCTTGCAACGTACATCTAACAAGCTAGCAACGACAAGACAGCAAGTTAGCAACGCAAAATTATCAAGCTGGCAACGCAAAGCTAGCAAGCTGGCAAAGTAAAGCTAGCATGCAGATAACGAAAACCTATCAAGATAGCAACGCAAAGGTAGCAAGGTACCAAGGCAAAGCTAGCAAGCAATCAACGCAAAGCTGGAAACCTAGCAAAACACCGCTGGCAAGATAGCAACGCAAAGCTAGAAAGCTAGCAAGGCAAAAGAGCAAGCTAGCCACGCAAAGCTAGCAATCTAAAACGCAAAGCTAGCAAGCTAACAACGCAAAGCTAGCAAGATAAAAACTCAAAATTAGCAAGCTAGCAACTCAACGCTAGCAAGCTAGCAACGCAAAGCTACTAAGATAGGAACCCCAAGCTAGCAAGTTAGCAACGCATAACTGGCAAGCTAGCAACGCAAAGCAAGCAAGAGTGCAACGCAAAACTATGAATCTAGCAACGCATATCTATCAATCTAGCAAGCTAGGAACGCAAATCTAACAAGCTAGCAAAGCAATGCTAGCCAGCCAAATCTAGCAAGCTAACAAAGAAATGTTAGCTAGCAAGAAACGCAAAGCAAGCAAGCAAATCAAAGCTAGCAAGCTAGCAAAAGTAAGCTAGCAAGCTAGCAACGCAAAGCTAGCCAGGTAGCCACTCAAATCTAGCAAGCTAGAATTGCAAAGCAAGCAAGCTAGCAACGCAAAGCTAGCTATCTAGCAATGCATAGCTAGCAAGCTAACAACGACAAGCTAGCAAGGTAGCAACGCAAATATATCAAAGTGGCAAAGCACACTAGCAAATTAGCAACGCAAGGCTAGCAAGATAGCATCGCAAAGCTAGCAAGCTAGCATCCAAAAGCTAGCATGCTAGCAAAGCAAAGCTAGCAAGCTAGCAACGCTAAACTAGCAAGCTAGCAACGGAAGGCTAGAAAGGTAGCAACGCAAAGCTGGCAAGCTAGCAACGCCAACTGGCAAACTAGCATCGCAAAGCTGTCAAGCTAGCAACCCAAATCTGGCAAGCTAGCAACGCATATCTAGCGAGCTAGCAACGGAAAGCTAGCAAGCTAGCAACCCAAAGCTAGCAAGATAGCAACGCAAAGATAGCAAGCTAGCAAAGCAAACCAAGCAAGCTAGAACGCAAAGCTGGAAAGTTAGCATCGTAAAGCTAACAAGCTAGCAACGCGAAGCTACGAAGATAGCAACGCAAAGCTACCAACACAGGAACGCCAAGATAGCAAGGTAGCAACGCATACCTGGCAAGCTAGCAACGAGAAGCTAGCAAGATAGCAACGGAAAATTTTGAAGCTAGCAACGCATATCTAGCATTCTAGCAAGCTAGCAACGCAAGTCTACCAAGATAGCAACGCAAAGCTTGTAAGTTAGCAACGCAAAACTAGCCATCTAGCCACGCAAATCTAGCAAGCTAGGAACGCAAAGCTAGCAAGAAAGAAACGCAAAATTAGCAAGCTAGCAGCTCAAATCAAGCAACCTTGCAACGCAAAGCTAACAAGCTAGCAACGCAAATCTACCAAGCTAGCAACGCAAAGCAAGAAAGCTAGCAACGCATAACTAGCAAGATTGCAATGCAAAGCTAGCAAGATAGCAACGCAAATCTAGCCATCTAGCAAACAAGCAACTCAAAGCTGCAAACTATCAACGGCAAGTTAGCACGGTAACAACACAAAGCTAGCAAGCTAGCAACCCAATGCTAGCAAGCTAGCAAAGGAAAGCTAGCAATTAGCAACGTAAAGCTAGCAAGTAAACATGCAAATCTAGCAAACTAGCAACGTAATGCTGGCAAGCTAGAAACTCAAACCTGGCAAGCTAGCAATGTAAAACTAGCAAGCTAGCAACGCAAAGTAAGCAATCTAGCAAAGCAAAGCTAGCAAGCTAGCAACGCCTATCTAGCAAGCTAAAAAGCTAGCAACGGAAAGCTTGCAAACTAGCAAAGAAAAGCTGGCAAGCTAGCAACGCATAGCTGACAAGCTAGCAACGCATAGCTGGAAAGCTAACAACGCAAAGCTGGCAATCTATAATTGCAAAGTAGGAAATCTGGCAACGTCAAGTTGGCAAGCTAGCAACACAAAGCTGGAAAGCTAGCAACGGAAAGCTAACAAGCTAGCAACGCATATCTAACAAGCTAGCAAGCTAGCAACGAAAGTTAGCAAGATAGCTACGCAAAGCTCGCAAGCTAGCAACGCAAAGCTAGCAAGCTAGCAATGCAAATCTAGCAAGTTAGCAAATCAATTCTAGCAAGCTAGCAACGCAATGCTTGCAAGTTTGCAATGCAAAGCTAGCAAGCTAGCTACTCAATTCTATCAAGCTAGCAAGATAGCAACGCAAAGCTGGCAAGTTATCAACGCAGAGCTAACCAGCTAGCAACTCAAAACTAGCAAGCTAGCAACGCAAAGCTAGCTAGCTATCAACACATAGCTAGCAACTCCATGCTAGCAATGTAGAATCGCAAACCTATCAAGCTGTCAAAGCTAAGTTAGCAAGGTAGCAAATCCAAACTAGAAAGCTAGCAACGCGAAGCTAGCAAGATATCCACGCAAATTTAGCAACCTAGCAACGCAAGCCAACAAGCAAGGAAAGCAAACCTAGCAAGTTAGCATCGAAAATTTAGGAAGCTAGCAACGCAAAGCCAGGAAGCTAGCGACGGAAATCTAGCAAGGTAGCAACGCAAATGTATCAAGATAGCAAGCTAGGAACGTAAAGTTAGCAAGCTAGGAACGTAAATTTAGCAAGCTAGCAAGCTAGCAACTCAAAAGTAGCAAGCTAGCAACGCAAAGATAGTAAGCTGCCAACGCAATGCTAGCAAGCTAGCAAATAAAAACTAGCAAGCTAGCTACGCAAATCTAGCCAGCTAACAAGCTATCATCGCAAAACTAGCAAGCTAGCAACGCCAAACTAGCAAGGGAGCAACGCTAACCTATCTAGCTAGCAACGCAAACTAGCAAGTTAGCAACGCAAGTCTACCAAGCTAGCAAAGCAAAGCTAGCCAGATAGCAAATCAAAGCTAACCAGGTAGCAACGCAAAGCTAGCAAGCAAGAAGCGCAAAGCAAGCAAGCTATCAATGCAAAACTAGCAAGCTAGCAACGCAAAGCTAGCAAGCAAGAAGCGCAAAGCAAGCAAGCTATCAATGCAAAACTAGCAAGCTAGCAACGCATATCTAGAAAGCTAACAAGCATGCAACGGAAAGCTAGCAAGCTAGCAACGCATATCTAGAAAGCTAACAAGCATGCAACGGAAAGCTAGCAAGCTAGCAACGCATATCTAGAAAGCTAACAAGCATGCAACGGAAAGCTAGCAAGCTAGCAACGCATATCTAGAAAGCTAACAAGCATGCAACGGAAAGCTAGCAAGCTAGCAACGCATATCTAGAAAGCTAACAAGCATGCAACGGAAAGCTAGCAAGCTAGCAACGCATATCTAGAAAGCTAACAAGCATGCAACGGAAAGCTAGCAAGCTAGCAACGCATATCTAGAAAGCTAACAAGCATGCAACGGAAAGCTAGCAAGCTAGCAACGCATATCTAGAAAGCTAACAAGCATGCAACGGAAAGCTAGCAAGCTAGCAACGCATATCTAGAAAGCTAACAAGCATGCAACGGAAAGCTAGCAAGCTAGCAACGCATATCTAGAAAGCTAACAAGCATGCAACGGAAAGCTAGCAAGCTAGCAACGCATATCTAGAAAGCTAACAAGCATGCAACGGAAAGCTAGCAAGCTAAGAACGCAAAGCTGGCAAGCTAGCAACGCGTAGCTGGAAAACAAACAAAGGAAATTTTGCATTCTACAAATTTAAAGCAGGCAAGCTAGCAACGCAAAGATGGCAAGTTTGCAAAAGGAAAGCTAGCTAGCTACCAACGAATATCTAACAAGCTATCACGCTAGCAACGGAAAGCTAGCAAGCTAGCAACGCATAGCTCGCAAGCTTGCAACGCAAAGCTAGCAAGTTAGCAATGCAAATCTAGCAAGCTACCAAGCTAGGAAAGCAAAGTTAGCAAGCTAGCAACTCAAAGCTTGCAAGCTAGAAACGCAAAGAAAGCAAGCTATCAATGCAAAACTAGCAAGCTAGCAACGCAAACCTGGCCAGCTTACAAAGCATGTTTATCAAGCACGCAAAGATAGCTATTTAGTAACGCGAAGCTAGCAAATTAGCAACGACAAGCTAGCAAGATAGCAATGCAAACCTATCAAGCTGGCAACGCAATGTTAGCAAGCTAGAAACGCAAAGCTAGCAAGCTAACAACGCAAAGTTAGCAAGCAAGCAAGCAACGCAAAGCTAGCAAGCTAGCAACGCAAAGCTAGCAAGCTAGCAAAGGAAAGCTAGAAAGGTAGCAACGCAAAGCTGGCAAGATTGCAAAGCAAACTGGCAAGCTAACAACTCAAAGCTTTCAAGCTAGCACCGCAAACCTGGCAAGCTTCCAACACAAAGCTGGGAAGTAATCAACGCATACCTAACAAGCTAGCAAGCTAGCAACGCAAAGCTCTCAAACTAGAAACTCAAGGCTAGCAAGCTATAAATGCAAAGATAGCAAGCTAGCAACGCAAAGTTAGCAAGCTAGCAACGCAAAGCTAGCAAGATACCAACGCAAATCTAGCAAGATAGGAACGCAAAGCTGGCAAGCTAGCAACTCAAAGCTAGCATGCTAGCAATGCAAAGCTAGCAAGCTAACAACGCAAACCTAACAAGCTAGGAACGCAAAGCTAGCAAGCTAGCAACGCAAAGCTAGCAAGATACCAACGCAAATCTAGCAAGATAGGAACGCAAAGCTGGCAAGCTCGCAACTCAAAGCTAACATGCTAGCAATGCAAAGCTAGCAAGCTAACAACGCAAACCTAGCAAGCTAGGAACGCAAAGCTAGCAAACTAGCAACGTAAAGCTAGGAAATTGTCAAAGCCAAGCCAGCAAGCTAGCAACGCAATGCTAGCAAGGAAGCATCGTAAAGCAACCAAGCTAGCCACGACAATCAAACATGCTAGCAATTAAAATCTGACAAGCTAGAATCGCACACGTGGCAAGCTAGCAACGCAAAGTTGGTAAACTAGCAAAGAAAAGCGAGCAAGCAAGCAACGCAAAGCTAGCAATCAAGCTAAGCAAAATCTAGCAATATAGCGAAGCAAAGTTAGCAAACTGTCAACGCATTCCTAGCAAAATAGCAAAGGAAAGCTAGCAAGCTAGCAACGCAAAGCTGGCAAGCTAGCAACGCAATGTTGGCAAGCTAGCAACGCATAGCTGGAAAGCTAAAAACGCAAAGCTGGTAATATAGAAACGCAAAGCAAGCAAGCTAGTAACGCAAAAGTGGCATGCTAGCAACGCAAACTGGGAAGCTAGCAACACAAAGATAGGAAGCTAGCAAACCATATCTAGCAAGCTAGAAACGCAAGGCTAGCAAGCTAGCAACGCAAGGCTAGCAAGAAAGAAACGCAAAACTAGAAACTCAAAGATTCCAAGCTAGCAACGCAAAGATAGTAAGGTAGCAACGCAAATCTATCAAGGTAGAAATGCAAAGCTAGCAAGCTAGCAACGCAAGGCTAGCAAGCTAGCAACGCAAGGCTAGCAAGCTAGCAACGCAAAGATAGTAAGATAGCAACGCAAATCTAGCAAGCTAGCAGCGCAAATCAAGCAAACTTGCAAACCAAAGCTAAGAAGCTAGCAACGCAAAGATAGTAAGATAGCAACGCAAATCTAGCAAGCTAGCAGCGCAAATCAAGCAAACTTGCAAACCAAAGCTAAGAAGCTAGCAACGCAAAGCTAGCAAGATTGCAAAGTAAAGCTAGCAAGATAGCAACGCAAAGCTAGCAAGATTGCAAAGTAAAGCTAGCAAGATAGCAACGCATATCTAACAAACTAGTAACTCAAAGCTGCAAACTATCAACGGCAAGCTAGCATGGTAGCAACACAAAGCTAGCAAGCTAGCAACGCATTGCTAGTAAGCTTGCAAAGGAAAGATAGAAATTAGCAACGTAAAGCTAGCAGGTAACCATGCAAATCTAGCAAGCTAGCAACGCAAAGCTGGCAAGCTAGAAACTCAAACCTGGCAAGCAAGCAATGTAAAGCTAGCAAGCTAGCAACGCAAAGTTAGCAATCTAGCAAAGCAAATATAGCAAGCTAGCAACGCCTATCTAGCATGCTAACAAGCTTGCAACGGAAAGCTTGCAAGCTAGCAACGCAAAGCTGGCAAGCTAGCAACGCATAGCTGATAAGCTAGCAACGCAAAGCATTCAAGCTAGCAACGCAAAGCTGGCAAGCTAGCAAAGCATAGCTGGAAAGCTAAAAAGGCAAACCTGGCAATCTTGAAACGCAATGCTGGTAAGCTAGCAAAGCAAAGCTAGCAAGCTTGCAACGCAAAGCTATCAATTATGAACGCAAAGCTAGCAAGCTACCAACGCATATCTAGCAAAGTAGCAACGCAAAGCTAGCAAGCTAGAAACGCAAAGCTACCAAGGTAGCAACACAAACTACGCAGCTAGCAACTCAAAGCTAGCAAGAGAGCAACGGAAACTGGCAAGTTAGCAACACAAATCTAGCAATCTAGCAACTCAAACTGGCAAGATAGCAAGCTAGCAACGCAAAGCTAGCAATCTAGCAACGCAAAGCTAGCAAGCTAGCAACGCAAAGCTGGCAAGCTAGCAACGCATAGCTGATAAGCTAGCAACGCAAAGCATTCAAGCTAGCAACGCAAAGCTGGCAAGCTAGCAAAGCATAGCTGGAAAGCTAAAAAGGCAAACCTGGCAATCTTGAAACGCAATGCTGGTAAGCTAGCAAAGCAAAGCTAGCAAGCTTGCAACGCAAAGCTATCAATTATGAACGCAAAGCTAGCAAGCTACCAACGCATATCTAGCAAAGTAGCAACGCAAAGCTAGCAAGCTAGAAACGCAAAGCTACCAAGGTAGCAACACAAACTACGCAGCTAGCAACTCAAAGCTAGCAAGAGAGCAACGGAAACTGGCAAGTTAGCAACACAAATCTAGCAATCTAGCAACTCAAACTGGCAAGATAGCAAGCTAGCAACGCAAAGCTAGCAATCTAGCAAAGCAAAGCTAGCAAGATAAGAACGCAAAGCTGGCAAGCTAGCAACGCATAGCTGAAAAGCTAACAACGCAAAGCTGGCATTCTAGAAATGCAAAGCATTCGAGCCAGCAAAGCAAAGCTGGCAAGCTTGCAAAGGAAAGTTACCTAGCTAGCAACGCCTACCTAACAAGATAGGAAGCTAGCAACGAAAGCTAGCAAGCTAGCAACGCAAAGCTCGCAAGCTAGCAACTCTAAGCTAGCAAGCAAGCAATGCCAATCTAGCAAGCTAGCAAGCTAGCAACGCAAAGCTTGCAAGCTAGAAACGCAAACCTAGCAAGCTAGAAATGTAAAGCTAGCAAGCTAGCAACGCAAAGTTAGCAATCTAGCAACGCAAAGCTAGCAAGATAGCGCTAGCGTTGCGTTGCTAGCCGGGTAGATTTGCGTTGCTAACTCCCTTGCATTGCTTTGCTAGCTTTGCATTGCTTGTTAGCAATCTTGCTAGATTTTCTTGGCTAACTTGCTAACTTTGCGTTGCTGGCTTGCTATCTATGCGTTGTTACCTTGCTAGATTTGAGTTGCTAGCTTTGCTAGCTTTGAGTTGCTAGCTTGTTAGCTTGTTAGATATGCGTTGCTATCTTGCTAGCTTTGTGTTGCTAATTTGCCAGGTTTGCGTTGCAAGCTTACCAGTTTTGCGTTGCTAGCTTGCCTGCTTTGCCTTTCTAGATTGCCCGGTTTTCGTTTTTAGCTTTCCAGCTAAGCGTTGCTAGCTTCCAAGCTTTGCGTTGCTAGCTTGCCAGCTTTTCTTTACTAGCTTGCTAGATTTGCTTGGCTAGCTTGCTAGCTTTACGTTGCTACCTTGCTAGCTTTCCGTTGCTAGCTTGCTAGCTTTTCGTTACTAGCTTGCTAGCTTTGCGTTGCATGCTTGCTTGCTTTGCGTTTCTTGCTTTGCTAGCTTACGTTGCTAGCTTGCTAGCTTTGCGTTGCTAGCTCGCCAACTTTGCGTTGCTAGCTTGCTAGCATCACTTTGCTAGCTTGCTAGCATTGCGTTCCTACCTAGCTAGTTTGACGTTGCTTGCTTGCTAACTTTGAGTTAATAGCTTGCTAGATTGCTAGATTTTCGTTGCTAACTTGCTAGCTTTGCGTTGCTATCTTGCTACCATTGCGTTGCTAGCTTGCTAGCTTTGCGTTGCTAGCTCGCCAACTTTGCGTTGCTAGCTTGCTAGCATCACTTTGCTAGCTTGCTAGCAATGCGTTCCTACCTAGCTAGTTTGACGTTGCTTGCTTGCTAACTTTGAGTTAATAGCTTGCTAGATTGCTAGATTTTCGTTGCTAACTTGTTGCTTGTTTGTTAGCTTTGCTTTGCTAGCTTGCTAGCTTTGCGTTCTACCTTGCTTGCTTTGCGTTACTTGCTTGCTTTGCGTTTCTTGCTTGCTAGCTTTGCGTTGCTAGCTTGCTAGATTTGCTTTGCGAGCTTGCTAGCTTTTGTTTGTTAGCTTGCTAGATTTGCGTAGCTAGCATTCTTCTTTGCTTTGCTAGCTTGCTATCTTTGCGTTGCTATCTTTTTATCTTTGCGTTACAAACTTGCTAGATATGCGTTGCTATCTTGCTAGCTTTGGGTTCCTACCTTGCCAGGTGTGCGTTGCTAGCTTGCCAGATTGCGTTTCTAGCTTGCAAGCTTTCCGTGTACCTTGCTATATTTCCGTTGCTAGCTTGTTAACTTTTCGTTGCTAGCTTGCAAGTTTTGCGTTGCTACCTTGTTTTGCGTTTCTTGCTTGTTTTGCGTTTCCTCCTTGCTAGCTTTGCGTTGCTAGCTTGCTAGTTTTGCTTCGCTAGCTTGCTAGATTTGCGTTGTAAGCTTGGTAGACTTGCGTTTCTATATTGCTAGTTTGCTAGCCAGCTTGATAGGTTTTCGCTTATACCTTTCTAGCTTGGCGTTGCTAGCTTGCTATCTTTTCTTTGCTAGATAGCTAGCTTTGCGTTGCTAGCTTGCTAGCTTGCTATATATGCGTAATTAGCTTGAGAGGTTAGCGTTGCTAGCTTGCTAACATTGCGTTGCTAACTTGATAGCTTCCCGTTACTTGCTTGCTAGGTAAATTTTGCTAGCTTGCCAGCTTTGCGTTGCTAGCTTGCCAACTTTGCCTTGCTAGCTTGCCAGCTTTGCGTTGCTAGCTTGCTAGATTTGCGTTGCTAGCTTGACAGTTTGCGCTGCAACTTGCCAGCTTTGCGTTACTAGCTTGCTAGATTTGCTTGGTTAGCTTGCTTGCTTTGCGTTGCTAGCTTGCTAACTTTCCGTTTATAGCTTGCTAGCTTTGCGTTGCTTGCCTGCTTGCTTTGCGTTTCTTGCTTGCAACTTTGCGTAGCTAGCTTGCTAGCTTTGCGTTTCTTGCTTGTTAGCTTTCCATTGCTAGCTTTCGAGCTTAGTGTTGCTACCTTGCTAGCTTGGCTTTGATAGCTTGCTAACTTTGTGTAGCTAGCTTGCTAGATTGTTAGATTTGCGTTGCTAACATGCTAGCTTTGCCTTGCTATCATGCAAGCTTTGCGTTGCTAGCTTGCTATCTTTGCGTTGCTAGCTTGCTAGCTTTGCGTTGCTAGCTTTGTCGCTTTGCGTTGCTAGCTTGTTAGTTATGCGTTGCTATCTTGCTAGTTTTGCGTTGCAATCTTGGTAGTTTTGCGTTGCTAGCTTGATAGCTTTGCGTTGCTAGTTTATTAGATTTGCGTTCTAGCTTGCTTGCTATGCGTTGCTAGCTTGCTATCTTTGCGTTCTAGCTTGCTATCTTTGCGTTCTATCTTGCTATCTTTGCGTTTCTAGCTTGCTAGCTTTCCTTTGCTTGCTTGCTATATATGTGTTGCTACCTTGCCAGCTTTGGGTTTCTACCTTGCCAGGTTTGCGTTGCTAACTTGCCAGTCTGCGTTGCTAGCTTGCTATCTTTGCGTTTCTAGCTTGCTAGCTTTCCTTTGCTTGCTTCCTATATATGTGTTGCTACCTTGCCAGGTTTGCGTTGCTAACTTGCCAGTCTGCGTTGCTAGCTTGCCAGCTTTGCGTTGGTACCTTGCTATCATTTCATTGCTTTCTTGCTTGCTTTGGGTTGCTAGTTTGCTAGCTTTGCGTTTCTAGCATGCTATGTTTGGTTGCTTACTTGCTTTTGCGTTTCTTGCATGCTATCTTTGCGTTGCTAGCTTGCCAGCTTTCTTTGCTAGTTTGCTAGCTTTGCGTTGCTAGCTTGTTAGCCTTGCGAAGTTAACTTGCTAGTTTGCGTTGCCAGGTTATAGGTTTGCGTTCCTATCTTGCTAGCTTGGCGTAGCTAGCTTGCTAGCTTTGTTTTGATAGATAGCTAGCTTTGCGTTCCTAGCTTGCTAGATATGATTATCTAGCTTGCCAGCTTAGCGTTTCAATTTTGCCAACTTTGCTTTGCTAGCTTGCTTGCTTTGCGTTGATAGCTTGCTAGTTTTGAGTTTGCTAGCTTCGTAGATTTGCGTTGCTAGATTGGTAGCTTTGCTTTGCTACCTTGCTAGCTTTGCGTTCTAGCTTGCTTGTTTGCGTTGCTAGCTTGCTATCTTTGAGTTGTTGGCTCGCTAGCCTTGCGTTGCTGGCTCGCTAGCCTTGCGTTGCTAGCTTGCTAGATTTCCGTTACTAGCTTGCTAGATATGCGATGCTTGCTTGCTTGCTTTGCGTTGCTAGCTTGCTAGGTTTGCGTTGCTTGCTTGCTTGGCGTTTCTTGCTTCTTAGTTTTGCTTTGCTAGCTTGCTAGCTTGGCGTTGCTAGCTTGCTAGCTTTGTGTTCTAGCTTGTTTCCTTTGCGTTGCTAGCTTGCTATCTATGCGTTGCTATCTTGCTATCTTTGCGTTGCTAGCTTGCTAGATATGCGTTGCTAACTTGCCAACTTTGGGTTGCTACCTTGCCAGGTGTGCGTTGCTAGCTATGCCAGATTGCGTTCCTACCTTGCCAGCTTTGCGTGATACCTTGCTATCTTTCCGTTGCAAGCTTGCTACCTTTTGCTTGCTAGCTTGCTAGCTTTGCGTTTCTAGCTTGCTAACTTTGCGTTTCTGGCTTGTTTTGCCTTTCTTGCTTGCTAGCTTTTCGTTGCTAGCTTGCTAGTTTTGCTTCGTTAACTTGCTAGATTTGCGTTGCTAGCTTGTTAGCCTTGCGTTTCTAACTTTCTAGTTTGCGTTGCCAGCTTGATAGGTTTTCGCTCCTACCTTGCTAGCTTGGCGTTGCTAGCTTTCTAGCTTTGCGTTGCTAGATAGCTAGCTTTGCCTTGCTAGCTTGCTATCTTGCTATATATGCGTAGGTAGCTTGCCAGGTTAGCGTTGCTAGCTTGCTAACTTTGCGTTGCTAGCTTGCTAGCTTCCCGTAACTTGCTTGCTATGTATGCGTTGCTAGCTTGCCAGTTTTACGTTGCTAGCTTTCCACCTATGCCTTGCTAGCTTGCTAGCTTTGCGTTGCTAGCTTGCTATCTTCCCGCTGCTATCTTGCTAGGTATGTGTTGCTAGCTTGCCAGCTTTTCGTTGCTAGCTTGCCACCTTTGCCTTGCTAGCTTGCCACCTTTGCCTTGCTAGCTTGCCAGCATTGCGTTGCTAGCTTGCCAGTTTGCGTTGCTAGCTTGACAGTTTGCGCTGCTAGCTTGCCAGCTTTGCGTTCCTAGCTGGCTAGATTTGCTTGGTTAGCTTGCTTGCTTTGCGTTACTACCTTGCTAGCATTCCGTTTATAGCTTGCTAGCTTGCGTTGCTAGCTTGCTACTTTTTCGTTGCAAGCTTGCTAGCTTTGCGTTGCTAGCTTGCTAGCTTTGTGTTGCTACCTTGCTAGCTTGGCCTTGATAGGCTGTTAACTTTGAGTTGCTAGCTTGCTAGATTGCTAGATATGCGTTGCTAGCTTGCCAGCTTTGGATTGCTACCATGCCAGATTTGCGTTGCTAGCTTGCCAATTTGCGTTGCTATCCTGCCAGCTTTGCGTTGCTACCTTGCTATCATTTCATTGCTCCCTTGCTTGCTTTGGGTTGCTATTTTGCTAGCTTTGCGTTGTTAGCTTGCTAGGTTTGCGTTGCTTACTTGCTTCGCGTTTCTTGCTTGCTATCTTTGCGTTGCTAGCTAGCTAGGTAGCTTTCTTTGCTAGCTTGCTAGCTTTGCGTTGCTAGCTTGTTAGCCTTGCGTTGTTAACTTGCTTGTTTGCGTTGTCAGGTAAATAGGTTTGCGTTCCTATCTTACTAGCTTGGCGTAGCTAGCTTGCTAGATTTGTGTTGATAGATAGCTAGTTTTGCCTTGCTAGCTTGCTAGGTATGCGTGGCTAGCTTGCCAGTTTAGCGTTGCTATCTTGCCAAATTTGCGTTGCTAGCTTGCCAGGTTTGCGTTCTTAGCTTTCTAGATTTGCGTGGTTGGCTTGCTAGGTTTTCGTTGCTAACTTGCTAGCTTTCCGTTGCTAGCTTGACAGTTTTGCGTTGCTAGCTTGCTAGCTTTGCGTTGCTTGCTTGCTTTGCGTTTCTTGCTTGCTAGTTTTGCGTAGCTATCTTGCTAGCTTTTCGTTTCTAGCTTGCTAACTTTGCGTTGCTAGCTTGGTAGATTGCTAGATTTGCGTTGCTAACTTGATAGTTTTGCGTTGCTATCTTGCTAGCTTTGCTTTGCTAGCTTGCTAGCTTTGCGTTGCTAGGTTGCTAGCTTAGCTCTGCTAGCTTGGTACCTTTGCGTTGCTTGTTTGTTAGATATGCGTTGCTAGCTTGCTTGCTTACCGTTTCTAGCTTGCTAGTTTTGTGTTTCAAACTTGTTAGTTTTGCGTTGCTAGCTTAATAGCTTTGCGTTGCTAGCTTGTTGGCTTTAGGTTCTAGCTTGCCTGCTTTGCTTTGCTAGCTTGCTAGCTTTGCGTTGCTAGGTTGCTAGCTTAGCTCTGCTAGCTTGGTACCTTTGCGTTGCTTGTTTGTTAGATATGCGTTGCTAGCTTGCCAGCTTTGGGTTGCTACCTTGCGAGGTTTGCGTTTCTAGCTTGCCAGTTTGCGTTGCTAGCTTGCCAGCTTTGCGTTGCTACCTTGTTATCATTCCGTTGCTTGCTTGCTAGCTTTGGGTTGCTAGTTTGCTATCTTTGCTTTACAAGCTTGCTAGCTTTGCGTTGCTAACTATGCATTGCTAGCTTGGTAGCCTTGCGTTACTAACAAGCTAATTTGCGTTGCAAAGTTGATAGGTTTGCGTTCTTTCCTTGCTAGCTTTGGCGTTGCTACCTTGTGTATTTTGTGTTGCTAGATAGCTAGCTTTGTGATGCTAGCTTGCTTGCTTGCAAGATATGTGGTGCTAGCTTGATAGCTTTGCGTTGTTATCTTCCTAGCTTTTCGTTGAAAACTTGCTAGCATTGCGTTGCTAGCTTGCTAGGTTTGAGTTGCTAGGTTGCTAGCTTTGCGTTCCTGGCTTGCTTGACTTTGCGTTCTTTGCTTGCTCCCTTTTCGTAGCTACCTTGCTAGCTTTGAATTTCTAGCTTGCTTGCTTTGCGTTGCTAGCTGGCTAGTTTTTCTTTGCCATCTTGGTAGCTTTGCCTTGCTAGCTTGGTAGCTTTGCGTTGCTAGCTTGCTAGCTCTGCATTCTAGTTTGCTTGTTTGCGTTGCTATCTTGCTATCTTTGCGCTGTTAGCTTGCTATTTTTGCTTTGCTAACTTGCTAGCTTTCCGTTGCTAGCTTGCTAGATATGCGTTGTTAGCTTGCTAGCTTTGGGTTGCTAGCTTGACAGGATTGCGTTGCTACATTGCCAGTTTGCGTTGCTAGCTTGCCAGTTTTTGCGTTGCTACCTTGCTAACTTTTCCGTTGCTAGCTTGCTAGCTTTGCGTTGCTAGCTTGCTAGCTTTACGTTGCTTGCTTGNTGCTTTGCTAGCTTCCTAGCTTTGAGCTGCTAGCTTTATAGGTTTGCCTTGATATCTTGCTAGTTTGCGTTGCTAGCTAGCCAAGTTTGCGTAGCTAGCTTGCTATCTTTCCTTTGCTAGCTTGCTAACTTTGTGTTGCTAACTTGCTAGCTTTGGGTAGCTAGCTTGCTAGATTTGCGTTGGTAGCTTGCTAGATTGGCGTTGCTTGCTTGCTTTGCGTTTCTTGCTTGCTAGCTTAGCGTTGCTATCTTGCTAAATTTGCGGTGCTATCATGCTATCATTTCGTTGATATCTTGCTAGCTTTCCGTTGCTACATTGCTAGCTTGGCGTTGCTAGCTTGCTATCATTCGTTGCTAGCTTGCTAGCTTTGCGTTGCTAGCTTGCTAACATTGCTATGCCAGCTTGAGAGATTTGCGTTGCTACCTTGCTAGCTTGGCGTTGATTGATATACAACATTGCGTTTCTAGCTTGCTAGCTTGCTAAATATGGGTCGCTGGCTTGCCCGTTTACGTTGCTAGCGTTCCAGCTTTGCGTTGCTAACTTGCTAGCTTTCCGTTACTAGGTTGCTATCTAGATAGATATGCGTTGTTAGCTTGCTAATTTTTCTTTGCTAGTTTGCCAGCTTTTGTTGCTAGCTTGCTAGCTTTGATTTGATGTCTTGCTAGATTGCTATAATTGCGTTGTTAATTGCTAGCTCTGGGTTCCAGCTTGCTAGATATGCGATGCTAGCTTCTATTTTTGCACTGCTACCTTGCTTGCTCTGCGTTGCTAGCTTGCTAGCTTTGCGTTGTTATCTTCCTAGCTTTGCGTTGTTAGCTTGCTAGGTTTGCGTTGCTAGCATGCTAGCTTTGCGTTGCTAGCTTGCCAGCTTTGCGTTGCTATCTTGCCAGCTGTGCGATTCTAGCTTGCCCGCCCTGCGTTGATAGCTTTCCAGCAAGGCGTTGCTAGCTTGCCAGCTTTGCGTTT
Organism: Cryptotermes secundus; assembly: GCF_002891405.2. Taxonomy (NCBI): domain Eukaryota; kingdom Metazoa; phylum Arthropoda; class Insecta; order Blattodea; family Kalotermitidae; genus Cryptotermes; species Cryptotermes secundus. The sequence goes on along the minus strand of NW_019721021.1, from coordinate 16,134 downwards.
CTTGTTTGCTAGCTTTGCGTTGGTAGCTTGCTAGCTTTGCCTTGCTAGCTTGCTAGCTTAGCGTTGCTAGCTTGCTAGCTTTCCGTTGCTATCTTGCGAGCTTTCTAGATATTCTTTGTTAGCTTGCTAGCTTTGCGTTGCTAGCTTGCTAGCTTAGCGTTGCTATCTTGCTAAATTTGCGGTGCTATCATGCTATCATTTCGTTGATATCTTGCTAGCTTTCCGTTGCTACATTGCTAGCTTGGCGTTGCTAGCTTGCTATCATTCGTTGCTAGCTTGCTAGCTTTGCGTTGCTAGCTTGCTAACATTGCTATGCCAGCTTGAGAGATTTGCGTTGCTACCTTGCTAGCTTGGCGTTGATTGATATACAACATTGCGTTTCTAGCTTGCTAGCTTGCTAAATATGGGTCGCTGGCTTGCCCGTTTACGTTGCTAGCGTTCCAGCTTTGCGTTGCTAACTTGCTAGCTTTCCGTTACTAGGTTGCTATCTAGATAGATATGCGTTGTTAGCTTGCTAATTTTTCTTTGCTAGTTTGCCAGCTTTTGTTGCTAGCTTGCTAGCTTTGATTTGATGTCTTGCTAGATTGCTATAATTGCGTTGTTAATTGCTAGCTCTGGGTTCCAGCTTGCTAGATATGCGATGCTAGCTTCTATTTTTGCACTGCTACCTTGCTTGCTCTGCGTTGCTAGCTTGCTAGCTTTGCGTTGTTATCTTCCTAGCTTTGCGTTGTTAGCTTGCTAGGTTTGCGTTGCTAGCATGCTAGCTTTGCGTTGCTAGCTTGCCAGCTTTGCGTTGCTATCTTGCCAGCTGTGCGATTCTAGCTTGCCCGCCCTGCGTTGATAGCTTTCCAGCAAGGCGTTGCTAGCTTGCCAGCTTTGCGTTTCTTGTTTGCTAGCTTTGCGTTGGTAGCTTGCTAGCTTTGCCTTGCTAGCTTGCTAGCTTAGCGTTGCTAGCTTGCTAGCTTTCCGTTGCTATCTTGCGAGCTTTCTAGATATTCTTTGTTAGCTTGCTAGCTTTGCGTTGCTAGCTTCCTAGCTATGCGTTGCTAGATAACTATCTTTGTTTGCTAGCTTGCACTTATTGCTTTGCTAGCTTGCCAGGTTTGCGTTGCTATCTTGCCAGGTTTGCGATGCTAGCTTGCAAGCTTTGCGTTGCTATCTTGCTAGATTTGCGTAGCTAGCTTTCTAGATTGATAGATTTGCGTTGCTATCTTGCTAGCTTTTGTGTTGCTATCTTACTAGCTTTGCGTTGCTAACTACCTAGGTTTACGTTGCTAGCTTGCTAGCTTGATAGATATGTGTTGCTAGCTTGCTAGCTTTGCGTTGCAAGCTACCAAGCTATGGGTAGCAAGCTTTCCAGCTTTGCGTTGCTAGCTTGCCTGCTTTGCGTTTATAGATTGCCGGCTTAGCATTTTTAGCTTTCCATCTATGCGTTGCCTGCTTGCCACTTTTGCGTTTCTAGTTTGCCAGCTTTGTGTTGCTAGCTTGCTAGCTTGCTAGATATGCGTTGCTAGCTGGCTAGTTTCTGTTGCTTGCTTTCTACCTTTGCATTGCTAGCTTGCTAGCTAAGCTTTGCTAGCTTGCCAGATTTGCGTTGCTAGATTGCCAGCTTTGCGTTGCTAGCATTCCTGCTTTGCGTTGCTATCTTGCTTGCTTTGCGTTGATAGCTAGCTAATTTTGCGTTGCTAGCTTGGTAGATTTGCGTTGCTAGCTTGGTAGGTTTGCGTTGCTATATTGCTAGCTTTGCGTTGTAGATTGCTTGATGGCTTTGCTAGCTTGCTATCTTTGCGTTGCAATCTTGTTAGCTTTTCGTTACTAGGTTGCTAGCTTTCCGTTGTTAGCTTGCTAGATATGCGTTGCCACCTTGCCAGCTTTGGTTTGCTAGCTTCCCACCTATGCATTGCTAGCTTGCCAGCTTTGCGTTGCTAACTTGCCAGATTTGCCTTGCTAGCTTGCTAGTTTGCGTTGCTACCTTGCCAGGTTTTTGATGCCAATTGCTAGATTTGCGTGACTAGCTTCCTAGATTTGGGTTGCTACCTTGCTAGCATTCCGTTGCTAGCTTGCTAACTTTGCGTTGCTAGCTTGTTAGCTTTCCGTTGCTAGCTTGCTAGCTTTGCGTTGGTTGCTTGCTTGTTTTGCTTTTCTTGGTTGCTGGCTTTGCGTTTTTAGCTTGCTATCTTTACACTGCTAGCTAGCGTTGCTAGAAATATAGCCTTGCGTTTATAGCTTGCGAGCTTTGCCTTGCCAGCTTGATAGGTTTGCTTTGCTAACTTGCTAGCTTGCCGTTGCTAGATAGCTATCTTAGCGTTGCTATCTTGCTAGCTTTCTAGATATGCCGTGCTAGCTTTCCAGTTTACTTTGCTATCTTGCCAGTAATGCGTTGCTAGCTTGCTAGAATTCGTTGCTAGATTGTTAGATTTGCGTTGCAAGCTTGCTAGCTTTGCTTTGCTAGCTTCCAACTTTTGCGTTGCTAGCTTGCCAGTTTTGCGTTTATATCGTGCCAGCTTTGTGTTGCTAGCTTGGTAGATATGCGTGGCTAGCTTGCTAGCTTAGCGTTGCTATCTTGCTAGCTTTCCGTTGCTAGCTTGCTAAGCTTTGCGTTGCTAGCTTGCTAGGATTGCGTAAAGCTAGCAAAGCAATGCAAGGGAGTTAGCAACGCAAAGCCACCAGGCTAGCAACTCAACGATAGCAGGCTAGCAACGCAACGATTGCAAGATTGCAACACAAAGCTAGCAAGCTACCAAAGAAAAGCTAGCAAACAAGCAACGCAAAGCTGACATGTTAGCAACGCAAAGCTGGTTAGCTAGCAACGCATGGCGGGCAAGCTAGAAATGCACAGCTGGCAACGTAGCTACGCAAAGTTGGGAAGCTAGCAACGCAAAGCTAGCATGATTGCAAAGCAAATCTAGCAAGCTAGAAACGCAAAGCAAACAAGGTAGAAAGCAAAGCTTGCAAGCTAGCAACGCAAAGCTACCAAGCTAGCAACGCAAATCTACCAAGCTAGCAACGCAAACTGGAAAGCTATCAACGAAAATCAAGCAAGCTAGCAACGCAAAACTGGCATGCTAGCAACACAGAACTGCCAAGCTAGCAACGCATGTCTTGCAAGCTAGCAAGCTAGCAACGCAAAGTTAGCAAGCAAGTAACACCAAGCAAGCAAGCAAGCTACGCAAAGCTAGCAAGCTAGAAACGCAAAGCTGGCAAGCTATTAACCCAAAGCTAGCAAGCTATCAACGGAAAGCTAGCAAGGTAGCAACGCAAAGCTGGCAAGATAGCAACGCAAACGGGCAACCTAGCAACGCAAACTGGCAAGCTAGCATCCCAAAGCTAGCAAGCTAGCAACGCATATCAACAACCTAGCACCGCAAAGCAAGCAAGCTAGCAAGGCAAATATAGCAAGCTAGCAACGCAATGCAAGCAAGCTAGAACACAAAGCTAGCAAGCTAGCAACGCAAAACTACCAAGGTTGCAAACCCAAATCTAGCAAGTTAGCAACGCAAAATTAGCATGCTATCAACGCAAAGCAAGCTAGCTAGCAACGCTAAGCTGGCATGCTAGCAACGCAAAGCTGGCAAGCTAGCAACGCAAACGGCCAAGCCACAAACGCAATGCTGGCAAGCTAGCAACGCAAAGCTGCAAGATAGCAACGCATATATAGCAAGGTAGTAAGCTAGCAACGCAAAGCTAGCTATCTAGAAACGCCAAGGTAGCAACGCAAACCTATCAAGCTGGCAACGCAAAGCTAGCAAGGTAGCAACCCAAGGCTACCAAGCTAGCAAGGCCAACCTAGCAAGCTAGCAACGCAAAGCTAGCAAACTAGGAAAGACAAGCTATCAAGCAAGAGACGAAAAGCTAGCAAGCAACGCAAGGCTAGCATGCTAGCAACGATAAAATAGCAAGCTAGCAACGCAAAGTTAGCAAGCCAGAAACGGAAACTAGAAAGATAGGAACGCAAAGCTACAAAGGTAGCCACGTAAATCTAGCAAGCTAGCAACGCAAAGCTGGCAAGGTAGCAACGCAAATTGGCAAGCTAGCAACGAAAAGCTGGCAAGCTAGCAACGCAAACAGGCAAGCTAGCAACGCAAAACTAGCAAGCTAGCAAAGCAAAGCTACCAAGATAGCAATGCAAATCAACCAAGATAGCAATGCAAAGCTAAAAAAGTAGCCACGTAAATCTAGCAAGCTATCAACGCAAAGATGGCAAGCTAGCAACGCAATCTGGCAAGCCAGCAGAGCAAAGCTGGCAAGCTAGCAAGGCGAAGCTGGCAAGCTAACAACGCAAATCTGGCAAGTTAGCAGCTCATATAAAACAAGTTAGCAAGCTAGCAACGCAAAACGAGCTATCTAGCAACGGCAAGCTAGCAAGTTAGCAACGCAAACCTATCAAGCTGGCAACGCAAAGCTAGCAAGATAGCAACCCAAGGCTACCAAGCTAGCAAGGCAAACCTAGCAAGCTAGCAACGCAAAGCAAGCAAACTAGGAAAGACAAGCTATCAAGCAAGAGACGAAAAGCAAGCAAGCAACGCAAAGCTAGCATGCTAGCAACGATAAAATAGCAAGCTAGCAACGCAAAGTTAGCAAGCCAGAAACGGAAACTAGAAAGATAGGAACGCAAAGCTACAAAGGTAGCCACGTAAATCTAGCAAGCTAGCAACGCAAAGCTGGCAAGGTAGCAACGCAAATTGGCAAGCTAGCAACGAAAAGCTGGCAAGCTAGCAACGCAAACAGGCAAGCTAGCAACGCAAAACTAGCAAGCTAGCAAAGCAAAGCTACCAAGATAGCAATGCAAATCAACCAAGATAGCAATGCAAAGCTAAAAAAGTAGCCACGTAAATCTAGCAAGCTATCAACGCAAAGATGGCAAGCTAGCAACGCAATCTGGCAAGCCAGCAGAGCAAAGCTGGCAAGCTAGCAAGGCGAAGCTGGCAAGCTAACAACGCAAATCTGGCAAGTTAGCAGCTCATATAAAACAAGTTAGCAAGCTAGCAACGCAAAACGAGCTATCTAGCAACGCCAAGCTAGCAAGTTAGCAACGCAAACCTATCAAGCTGGCAACGCAAAGCTAGCAAGTTAGCTACGCAAGGCTACCAAGATAGCAAAGCAAAGCCAGCAAGCTAGCAAAGCAAAGCTAGCAAGATAGAAAAGCAATGTTAGCAAGCAAGAAACGCAAAGCAAGCAAGCAAGTAACGCAAAGCTAGCATGCTACCAACGCTAATATAGAAAGCTAGCAAACGCAAAGCTAGCAAGCCAGCAACTTAATGCTAGCAAAGTTGCAAAGCAAAGTTAGCAAGCTAGCCACGCATATCTAGCAAGGTACCAACGCAAAGCTCGCAAGCTTGCAACACAAAGCTAGCAATCTAGCAAGCTAGCATCTCAAAGCTAGCAAGCTAGCAACGCCAAGGTAGCAAGATAGAAACGCATAGATAGCAAGTTAGCAACGCAAATCTTGCAATCTAGCAAGCTAACATCTCGAAGCTAGCAAGCTAATAACGCCAAGCTAGCAAGATAGCAACGCAAAGCTAACATGCTAGCAACGCAAAGCTAGCAAGCTAACTACGCAAAGCTTGTAAGCTGGAAACTCAAAGCTAGCAAGCTGGCAACTCAACGCTAGCAAGTTGGCAAATAAAGCTCTCAAGCAAGAAACGCAAAGCAAGAAAGCNAACGCTAGCAAGTTGGCAAATAAAGCTCTCAAGCAAGAAACGCAAACAAGAAAGCAAGCAAGCAACCCAAAGCTAGGAAGCTAGCAACACATATCTATCAAGCTAGCAACACAAAGCTAGCAAGCTAGCAACCGAATGCTAGCAAGGTAGCAATGCAAATCTAGCAAGCTAGCCACGCAAATCTAGCAAGCCAGTATCTGGCAAGATAGAAACGCAAACCTGGCAAGCTAGCAACGAAAAGCTTGCAAGCTAGCGAGGTTATGCTATCAAGCTAGCAACGTAAACTAGCAATCTAGCAACGCAAAGCAAGGAAGCACACAACGCAAAGCAAGCCAGCTAACAAAGGCATATCTAGCAAGCTAGCAATGGAATGCTAGCAAGCTAGCAACGCGAAGCTTGCAAGATAGAAACGCATAGATGGAAAGCTAACAACGCAAACCTAGGAAGTTAGCAACGCAAAGCTACCAAGCTATAAACGCAAAGCTAGAAAGTTAGCAACGCCAAGCTAGTAAGAAGCAACACATAGCTAGCAAGATAGCAAACGCAAATCTAACAATCTAGCAAGCTAGCAACGCGAATCTGGCAAGCGCGCAAATCAAAGAATGCAAGCTAGCCACGCAAAATTAGCAAGCAGGAAACTCAAAGCAAGGAAGCAAGCAACGCAAACTAGCAAGCTATCAACGCAAAGCTAGCAAGATAGAACGCAAATCTAGCAAGATAGCAACGGAAAACTAGCAAGGTAGCAACGGAAATCTAGCAAGCTAGGAACGCAAAGCTGGCATTCTAGGCACGCAAATTTGCAAGCCAGCAAAGCTAAGCTGGCAAGCAAACAACGCTAAGCTGGCAAGCTAGCAACGCATATCTAGCAAGCTAGCAAGCTAACAAGGCAAAGCTAGCTATCTAGCAACGCAAAACTAGCAAGCTAGCAAGACCAAGCTAGAAATGTAGCAACGCAAACATATCAAGCTGGCAACGCAGACTAGAAAGTTAGCAACGCAAGGCAAACAAGCTAGCAACGAAAAGATAGCAAGCTATCAACGCAAAGCTAGCAGGCTAGCAACGAATTGGTAGCAATC
>NW_019721021.1:0-8801 GCF_002891405.2 Cryptotermes secundus | reverse complement strand
AACTGGCAAGCTAGCAACGCAAACCTGGCAAGATTGCAAAGAAAAGCTGGCAAGCTAGCAAAGCAAAGATAGCAAGCTAGCAACGCAAACCTAGCAAGCTAGCAACGTAATTTATGAAGCAAGAAACGCAAAGAAAGCAAACAAGCAACAAACGCAAAGGTAGCAATTTAGCAACACAAACCTAGCAATCTAGCAACGCACACCTACCATGCTAGCAACGGAAACCTAGCAAGCTTGCAACTTAAAGATAGCAAGGTAACAACGCAAAGCTAGCAAGCTAGCAACGCAAAGAGAGCAAGCTAGCAACGCAAAGAGAGCAAGCTAGCAACGCAAAGAGAGCAAGCTAGCAACGCAAAGAGAGCAAGCTAGCAACGCAAAGAGAGCAAGCTAGCAACGCAAAGAGAGCAAGCTAGCAACGCAAAGAGAGCAAGCTAGCAACGCAAAGAGAGCAAGCTAGCAACGCAAACTGTATAGAGAGCAAAGCAAAGCTATAGAGCTAGCAACGCAAAATTAGCAAGCAAGCAACGCAAAGCAAGCAAGATGGCAACGCAAAGCTAAGTATCTAGGAACGCAAAACTAGCAAGCTAGCAATGCAAAGCAATCAAGATAGCAACGAAAAGCTAAGAAGCTAGCAAAGTAAAGCTACAAAGCTAGCAACGCAAAGATAGCAAGCTAGCAACGCAAAGCTAGCTAGATAGCAACGCAAAGCCAAGAAGTTAGCAACGCAAATCGAGCAAATTTGGAAGCTATCAAAGAAAAGCTAGCAAGCAAGAAAAGCAAAGCAAACAAGCAAGCAACGCAAAGCTAGCAATCTAGCAACGCAAAGCAGGAAAGCTAGCATCGCAAATTGGCAAGATATCAATACAAAGATGGCAAAAAACCAACGCAATGGTGGCAAGCTAGCATCGCAATCCTGGCAAGCTTGCAACGCAAAGCTGGCAACTGGCAACCCATATATAGCAAGCTAGCAACGGAAAGCTAGCAAACTAGCATCGCAAAGCTAACATGCTAGCAACGCAAAAATAGCAAGCTAGCAACGCAAAGCAACCAAGCTAGAAAGCAAAGATTTCAAGCTAGCAACGCAAAGCTACCAAGCTAGCAACGCAAAATTAGCAAGCTAGCAACGCAATGAAAGCAAGCTAGCAACGCAAAGCTAACAAGTTTGCAACGCAAAGCAATCAAGATAGCAACGAAAACTAACAAGCTAACAACGCAAAGCTAGCAAGCAAGCAAAGCAAATCTAGCAAGCTAGAAAGCAAAGCTAGCAAGTTAGCTACGCAAAGCTGCCCAACCTAGCAACGCAAACCTGGCAAGCTAGGAAAGCAAAGACGGCAAATTAGCAACGCATATCTAATAAGCTAGCAACGGAAAGCTAGCAAGATTAAATCGCAAAGCAAGCAAGCTAGAAAGCAAAGCTTTCAAGCTAGCAACGCAAAGCTACCAAGCAAGCAACGCAAACCTAGAAACCTAGCAACTCAATGCAAGCAAGCTAGCAACGCAAAGTTAACAAGCTAGCAAAGCAAAGCTTCCATGCCAGCAACGCAAAGCAAGCAAAACAAAGCTGACAAGCTAGAACGCAAAGCTGGCAAGCTTGCAACGCAAACCTAGCAAAATAACAACGCAAAACTATCAAGTTAGCAACACATACCTAGCAATCGTGCAAGCTAGCAACGCAAAGCTAGCTAGCAAGCAACGCATAGGTAGCAAGCTAGAACGCCAAGCTAGAAATTTAGCAACGCTAACCTAACAAGCTGCAACGCAAAGTTAGCAAGCTAGCAACGTTAAGCTAGCAAGCTAGCAACGCAAAGCTAGCAAGATAGCAACGCAAATCTAGCAAGATAGCAAGCACACCTAGCAATTTATCAAGCTAGCAAAGCAAAGCTAAAATGCTTGCAACGCCAAGCTAGCAAGGTAGCAACGCAAAGTTAGCAAGCTAGCAACGCAATGCTAGCAAGGTAGCAACGCAAAGCTAGCAAGCTAGCAACGGAAACCTAGAAAGCTTGCAACGAATTCTAGCAAGCAAGAAAGGCAAAGCAATCAAGCAAGAAAGCAAAGCAAAGCTAGCAAACTAGTAACGAAAAAGCTAGCAAGTTAGCGATTAAAGCTTGCAAGCAATAAACGCAAAGGAAGGAAGCAAACAAGCAACGAAAAGCTAGCAAGTTAGCAACGCAAACCTAGCAAGCTAGCAACGGAAATCTAGCAAGGTAACAACACAAAACTAGTAAGATTGCCACACACATCTAGCAAGCTAGCAACGGAAACCTAGAAAGCTAGCAACGAATTCTAGCAAGCAAGAAAGGCAAAGCAATCAAGCAGGAAAGCAAAGCAAAGCTAGCAAACTAGCAACGAAAATGCAAGCAAGTTAGCGACGAAAGCTTGTAAGCAATAAACGCAAAGGAAGCAAGCAAACAAGCAACTAAAAGCTAGCAAGTTAGCAACGCAAACCTAGCAAGCTAGCAACGGAAATCTAGCAAGGTAACAACGCAAAACTAGTAAGATTGCCACGCACATCTAGCAAGCTAGCAACGCAAATCTGGCAAGCTAGCAACGAAACATCTGTCAAGCTAGCGACGCACTGCTGGCAAGCTAGCAACCCACAACTGGCAAGCAAAAAATGCAAAGCTGGCAAGATAGCAACGAATAGCTAGGAAGCTAGCAACGCAAAATTCTCAAGATAGCAACGCATATCTAGAAATCTAGCCAACTAGCAACGCAAAGGTAGCTAGCTAACAACGCAAAGCTAGTAAGATAGCAACGCAAAACTAGCAAGCTAGCAACTCAAAGCTAGTAAGATATCAACGCAAAGCTAGCAAGCTAGCAACGCGAATCTAGCCATCTAGCAAGCTCGCACATCGCAAAGCTAGCAAGGTAGCAACGCAAAGCTTGCAAGCTAGCAAGGCACAGCTGGCAAGATAGCAACGCAAAACGGGCAAGCTTGCAAAGCAGAGCTGGTAAGCTACAAACGCACACCTGGCATGCTAGTAAAAGAAAACCTTGCAAGCTAGCAATGCAAAGCTAGCAAGCTAGCAAAGGAAAGCTAGCAAGGAAGCAACGCAAAGCGAGCAAGATATCCACGCAAATCTAGCAAGCTAGCAACGCAAAGCTGGCAAGTTATCAACACAAAGCTGCCAGGTTGCAACGCAAACCTGGCAAGTTAGGAAAGAAAATTTTCAAACTACCAACGCCTATCTAGCAAGCTATCAAAGCAAATCTAGCAAGCTAGAAACGCAAAGCAAGCAAGCACAAACTCAAAACTAGCAAGCTAGCAAAGGGAAACTAGCAAGCTAGCAACTCAAAGCTAGCAAGCTTGACACGGAAAGCTAGCAATGTAGGAACGCAAAGCTAGCAATCTAGCAACGCAAAGTTAGCAAGCTAGCAACGCAAAGCTGGCAAGCTAGCAACGAAGTCTTGCAAGCTAGCAACGCAAACCGGGCAAGCTTGCAACGACAAGCTGGCAAGCTATCAACGCATTTCTAGCAAGTTAGAAACGGGAGGCTAGCAAGCTAGCAACCAAAGCTAGCAAGCTAGCTTCGCAAAGATAGCAAGCTAGCAACGAAAAGCTATCAAGTTAGCATCGCAAATCTAGCAAGCTTGCAACGCAAACCTAGCAAGATAGCAACGCAAAGTTAGCAAGCTAGCAAAGCAAACCTAGCATTCTAGCAAGCTAACAAAGCAAAGCTATCAAGCTAGCAATGCCAAGCTATGAAGGTAGCAACGCAAAGCAAGCAATCTAGCAACGCAATGCTAGCAAGCTAGCAATGCAAAACTAGCAAGCTAGCAACGCAAAGNCAAGTTTGCAACGCAAAACTAGATCAACTAACAAAGCAAAGATTGCTAGCTAGCAACGCAAAGCTAGCAAGCTAGAAACGCCAAGCTTGCAAGGTAGCAAAACACACCTAGCAAGCTTGCAACTCAAAGCTAGCAAGCTAGCAACGTATATCTAGCAAGCTAGCAAGATAGAAACGGAAAGCTAGCAAGCTAGCAACGCAAAGTTAGCAAGAAAGAAAGGCAAAACAAGCAAGCAAGCAACGCAAAGCTATCAAGTTAGCAACTCAAAGCTATCAATCTAAGAACGGAAAGCTAGCAAGGTAAGAACAAAAGCTAGCAAGATAGCCACGCAAATCTAGCAGACGCAAAGCTGTCAAACTAGCAACGCAAACTGGCAAGCCAGCATCGCACACCTGGCCATCTATCAGCGCATTGCTTACAAGTTAGCAACGCAAAGCTGGCAATCTAGCAACGTATATCTAGCAAGTGAGCAACGGGAAGCTAGCAAGCTAGCAACGTAAAGCTAACAAGCTAGTAAAGCACAGCTGGAAACATAGCAACGCAAATCTGACAAGCTAGAAAAGCACAGCTGGCAAGCTAGCAACGCACACCTGGCAAGCTAGCAACGAAAACCTGGCAAGTTAGCACACGCAAACCTAGCATGCTAGCAAAGCCAAGCTAGCAAGCTAGCAATGCAAAGCTTGCAAGCTAGCAACGGAAAGCTAGCAAGGTAGCAACGCAAAGAGAGCAAGCAATCCAACCAAGTTCTGAAAGCTAGCAACTCAATGCTGTCAAGCTAGCAACGCAAATTAGCAAGCTAGAAACACAAAGCTGGCAAGATAGCAACGCAAAGCTGGCAAGATTGCAACGCAAACCTGGCAAGCTAGGAAAGCAAATATGGCCAATTACCAACGCGTATCTAGCAAGCTAGCAGCGGATAGCTAGCAAGCTTGAAACCCAAAGCAAGCAAGCTAGAACGCAAAGCTTTCATGCTAGCAAACGAAAAACTACCAAGCTAGAAACGCAAAACTAGCAAGCTAGCAACGCAAATTTAACAAGCTAGCAACGCAAAGCTACCATGCTAGCAACGCAATGCTAGCAAGCAAGCAAAGCAAAGCTGGAAAACAAGAACGCAATCCTGGCAAGCTAGCAACGCAAACCTAGCAAGATTGCAACACAAAACTATCAAGCTAGCAACGAATATCTAGCAATTTAGCAACATAGCAACGCAAAGCTAGCTAGCAAGCAACGCAATGCTAGCAAGCTAGAACGCCAAGATAGCAAGGTAGCAACGTTGCTAGCTTGAGAGTTTGCGTTGCTAGCTTGCCAGCTTTGCGGTGCTAGCTTGCTAGAATTGCGTGGTTAGCTTGCTAGCTTTGCGTTGCTACCTTGCTAACTTTCCGTTTCTAGCTTGCTAGCTTTGCGTTCCTAGCTTGCTTCCTTTGGGTTGCTAGCTTGTTACATTGAGTTGTTAGCTTGCTAGCTTTGCGTTGCTTGCTTGCATGCTTTGCGTTTCTTGCTTGCTTGCTTTACGTAGGTAGCTTGCTAGCTTTGCGTTTCTAGCATGCTAGCTTTCCGTTGCAACTTGCTAGCTTTGCGTTGCTAGCTTCCTAGCCTTGTGTTGTTACCTTGCTAGCTTGGCGTTGGTAGCTTGCTAGCTTTGCGTTGCATGCTTGCTAGCTTTGCGTTGCTAGCGTGTTAGATTGCTAAATTGAGATTTGCGTTGCTAACTTGAGATTTGCGTTGCTATCTTGCTCGATTTGCGTTCAAGCTTGCTAGCTTTGCGTTGCATGCTTCCCTAGCTTTGCGTTGCTAACTTGATAGCATTGCGTTGCTAGCTTGTTAGCCATTCGTTGCTAGCTTGCTTGCTTTGCGTTGCTAGCTTGCTAGGTTTCGTTGCTATATTGGTAGCTTTGCGTTGCTAGTTTCGTAGTTTTGCGTTGCTAGCTTGATAGTTTTGCGTTCTAGCTTGCTTCATTTGCGTTGCTAGATTGCTATCTTTGCGTTGCTAACTTGCCATCTTTGCTTTGCTAGCTTGCTAGATATGCGTTGCTAGTATCCCAGTTTTACGTTGCTGCCTTGCTATATTTCCGTTGCTATTTTGGTAGCCTTGCGTTTCCATCTTGCTAGTTTGAGTTGCCAGCTTGATAAGTTTGCGTTCCTAACTTGCCAGCTTGGAGTTACTATCTTGCTAACTTTGCGATTCTTGCTTGCTTTGCGTTTGTTGCTTGCTAGCTTTGATTTGCTAGCTTGCTAGATTTGCTTCGCTAGCTTGCTAGCTTTCCGTTGCTATCTTGGTAGCCTTGCGTTTCCATTTGCTAGTTTTCGTTGCCAGCTTGATAAGTTTGCGTTCCTACCTTGCCAGGTTGGAGTTGCTAGCTTGCTAGCTTTGGCGTTTCTAGATAGCTAGCTTTCCGTTTCTGGCTGGCTAGCTTGCTAGATATGCGTTGCTAGCTTGCTAGCTTTGCGTTGCTTGCTATCTTGCTTTGCGTTTCAAGCTTGCTAGCTTTGCGTTGCTAGCTTGCTATCTTTGCTTTTCTAGCTTTCTAAATTAGCGTTGCTAGCCAGATAGCCTTGCGTTGCTATCTTTCGAGCTTTGCGTTGCCATCTTGATAGCTTTGCGTTGCTACCTTGCTAGCTTGGTTTTGCTAGATAGCTATCTTAGCGTTGCTATCTTGCTAGATTTCTAGATATGCGGTGCTAGCTTGCTAGATTTGTGTTGCTAGCTTGCTAACTTGCTAGATATGCGTTGCTAGCTTGTTAGGATTCGTTGCTAGATTGTTACCTTTACGTTGCTAGCTTGCCAGTTTTGCGTTTCTAGCTTGTCAGATTTGTGTTGCTAGCTTGCTATATTTTCGTTGCTAGCTTGCTAGCTTTGCGTCGCTACCTTGATAGCTTTCCGTTCCTAGCTTGCTAGTTTTCGTTGCTATCTTGCTATCTTTGCGTTGCTAGCTTGCTTGGTTTGCGTTGCTTGCTTGCTTGCTTTGATTTTATTGCTTGCAAATTTTTCGTTCTAGATAGTTAGTTTGCGTTGCTAGCTTGCTGGCTTTGGGTTTCTTGCTTGTTTTTTGTTTGTGTTTCTTGCTTGCTAATATTAGTTGATAGCTTTCTGGCTTTGCGTTGCTAGCTAGCTAGCTTTGTGATGCTAGCTTGCTAGCATTGCGTTGCTAGCTTCCTAGATTTCGTTGCTATCTTGCTAGCGTGGCGTTGCTAGCTTGCTATCATTGCGTTGCTAGCTTCCTAGATTTTCTTTTCTAGCTTGCTAGCTTTCCGTTTCTAGCTTGCTAGATATGCGTTGCTAGCTTGCCAACTTTAGGATCCTAGCTTGCAACCATTGCGTTGCTATCTTACCAGCTTTGCTTTGCTAGCTTGCCAGCTTTTCTTTGCTAGCTTGCCAATTTGCGTTGCTACCTTGCCAGATTTGCGTTGCTAGCATGTAAAATTTGCGTAGCTACCTTGCTAGCTTTGCGTTCCTACCTTGCTAGCTCTCCGTTGCTGGCTTGCTAGCTTTGCGTTGCTAGCTTGCTAGTTTAGCATTGCTAGCTTGCCAGCTTTTCTTTGCTAGCTTGCCAATTTGCGTTGCTACCTTGCCAGATTTGCGTTGCTAGCATGTAAAATTTGCGTAGCTACCTTGCTAGCTTTGCGTTGATAAATTGCTATATTTCATTGCTAGCTTGCTAGTTTAGCATTGCTAGCTTGCCAGCTTTGCAATGAGGGTTTGACAGGATTTCGTTTCTAGCTTGCCAGCTTTGCGTTGCTAGCTTGCTAGATTTGCCTGGCTAGCTTGTTAGTTTTACGTTACTAACTTGCTAAATTTTCTTTGCAAGCTTGCTATCAATGCGTTGCTAGCTTGCTAGATTTGTGATGCAAACATGCTAGCTTGGCGTTCATAGCTTATTAGCTTTGAGTTGCTAGCTTGCTAGATTGCTAGATTTGCGTTGCAAACTTGAGGGGTTTGCGTTGCTATCTAGCTAGCTTTGCGTAGCTAGCTTGCTAGATTTGCGTTTCTAGCTTGTTAGTTTGCGTTGCTAGATTGTTAGCTTTGCGTTTCCAGCTTGCTTGTTTGCGTTGATAGGTTGCTAGTTTTACGTTGCTGGCTTCGTAGATTTGCGTTGCTAGATTGGTAGCTTTGCTTTGGTAACTTGCTAACTTTGCGTTCTAGGTTGCTTGTTTGCGTTTCTAGCTTGCTATCTTTGCGTTGCTAGCTTCCTAGCTTTGCGTTGCTAGCTTGGCAGATTTGGGTTGCTAGCTTGCTAGCTTTGCTTTCTTGCTTGCTAGATTTGCGTTGCTAGCTTGCTAGCTTTGCTTTGCTAGCTTGCTAGTTTTCCTTTGCTTGCTTGCTTGATTTGCGCTTCTTGCTTGCTATTTTTGCGTTGTTAGCTTGCTAGATTTGCGTGAATAGCTTGCTAGCTATGCGTCGCTAGCTTGGTAGCCTTGCGTTCCTAGCTTGCTAGCTTTGCCTTGCCCATTTGATAGTTTTGCGTTGCTATCTTGCTAGCTATGCATTGCTACCTTTTTAGCTTGTCGTTTCTAGCTTGCTAGCTTTGTTTTGATATCTTGCTATATTGCTAGACTTGCGTTGCTAACTTGCTAGCTTTGCGTTGCTAGCTTACTAGCTTTGCGCTGCTAGCTTGCTAGCTTTCGTTGCTAGCTTGGTAGCTTTGCTTTGCTTGCTTGTTAGCTTTGCGTTGCTGGCTTGGTTGCTTTGCGTTGCTAGCTTGCTAATTTTGCGTTGCTAACTTGGTAGCTTTTCCTTGCTAAATTGCTAGCCTTGCGTTTAAGATTGCTTGCTTTGCGTTGCTAGCCTGCTATCTTTGCGCTGCTAACTTGCTAGTTTTATGTTGCTAGCTTGCTAGCTTTCCGTTCGTAGCTTGCTAGATATGCGTTGCTAGCTTGCTAGATTTTCGTTGCTACCATGTTAGCTTTCATTTACTAGCTTGCTAGATTTGCGTTGCAAGCTTGCTTGCTTTGCATTGCTTGCTTGCTACCTTTGCGTTTCTTGCTTGCTAATATTGCGTTGCTATCTTGCGAGC
>NW_019721020.1:0-902 GCF_002891405.2 Cryptotermes secundus | reverse complement strand
AGCTAGCAAAGCAAAGCTAACAAGTTAGCAATGCAAAGCTAGAAAGCTATCAACGCAAAGCCAGCAAGATAACAACGCAAAAATATCAAGATAGAAACGGAAATCTATCAGTTTAACAAGCAAGCAACGCAAACAACAAGCTAGCAACGGAAAACTAGCAAGATTCCAAAGCCAAGCTTACAAGTTAGCAACGCAAAGCTTCGAAGCTAGCAACGCAAAGCTAGCAATTTAGCAACGCAAAGCTAGGGAGCTAGCAACGAAATTTGGCCAGCAAGAAACGCAAATCAAGCAAGCTACGCGAAGCTAGAATGCTAGAATCGCAAGGCTAGCTACGTAGCAACGGAAATCTAGCAAGCTAGCAATCTAGCAACGCAAAGCTAGCAAGCTAGCAACGCAAATCTAGGGAGTTAATAACGCAAAGCTAGCAAGCTAGCAACGGCAATCTAGCAAGCTAGCATATCAAAGCTACCAAGCTAGCAATGCAAAAGTAGCAAGATAGCAACGCATAGCTACCAAGTTAGCAACGCAAATCTAGCAAGCCAGCAACGCAAAGCTAGCAAGCTAGGAACGCAAATCTAGCAATCAAGAAACGCAAAGAAACAAGCAAGCAAGCAACGAAAATCTAGCAAGATAGCAAAGCAAAGCTATCAATTAAGCAAAGCAAAGCTAGCAAGCTAGCAACTGGATGTTAGCAAGCTAGCAACGCAAACAAGTAAGCTAGCAACGAAAAGCTAGCAAATTAGCAAAGCAAAGATAGCAAGAGAGAAACGCAAAGCTAACAAGCTACCTAAGCAAACCTAGCAAGCTAGCAACGCAAAGATGGTGACCTAGCAAGGAAAGAAGGCAACCTAGCAACACAAAGCTAGCAAGCTAACAAATCAAAGTTAGCCAGCTAGCAACGC
>NW_019721019.1:0-1200 GCF_002891405.2 Cryptotermes secundus | reverse complement strand
GATTTGCGTTGATAGCTTGCTAGCATTGCTTTGCTAGCTCGCTAGTTTTGCGTTCTTGCTCGCTTTCATGATTTCGGTTCCTTGTTTCTTGATGGCTTTGCGTTTCTTGCTTGGTATCTTTGCGTTTCTAGCTTGCTAGCTTTGCTTTGCTAGCCTGCTAGCATTTTGTTGCTAGCTAGCAAGCTATGCGTTGCTATCTTACTTGCTTTGCGTTGCTTGCTTGCTAGCTTTCCGTTGCTAGCTTGCTACATTTGCGTTGCTAGCTTGCTAGCTATGCATTTCTAGCTTTCTAGTATTGCGTTGTTGCTTGATAGCTTTGTGTTTCTAGTGTGCTAGCATGTTAGATTTGCGTTGCTAGCTTGCTAGCTTTGCGTTGCTATGTTTCAAGATTTGCGTTTCTAGCTTCCTAGCTTTGCGTTGATAGTTTGCTAGCTTTGTGTCGCTAGCTTGCTACCTTTGGTTGTTATCTTGCTTTGCGTTGCTTGCCTTCTTTGTGTTTCCTGCTTGACTGCTTGTCTGCTTGCTTGCTTTTCGTTCCTTGCTTTCTTTGCTTGCTTTGTGTTTCTTGCCTGCTTGCTTGCTTTGCTTTCCTTGCTTAATTTGCTTTCCTTGCTTGTTTGCTTTCTTTGCTTCGTTTGCTTTCTTGCATGCTTGCTTTGCTTAGCTTGCTAGCTTGCTTTGCTGTTTTTCTTGCTTGTTTGCTTTGTGTTGATTGCTTGCATTGTGTTGCTTGCTTGTTTGCTTGATAGCGTTGCTTGCTTTCTTGCTTGCTTCCTTGAGTTGCGTTGCTTGCTTGCTTTCTTATTTTGGGTAATTTGCTTGCTTTTCTTTGATTGCTATGTTTCATGTTTCGTTGTTTGCTTTCTAGATTTACGTTGCTTGAAAGTTTGTTGGCTTTGCGTTGCTTGCTTTGCGTTGCTTGCTTTCTTGCTTGTTTGCGTTGCTACCTTGCTAACTTTGCTTTCCTTGCTTGGTTGCTTGATATGCTTTGATTTCTTACTAGCTTGCTTTGCGTTTTTTGCTTGCTAGCTTTGCGTTGCTAGCTTGCTAGCTTTGCTTTGCTAGCCTTGCGTTGCTAGCTTGCTAGCTTTGCTTTGCTAGCTTGGTAGCTTTGCGTTTCTAGCTTGCATGCTTTGCGTTGCCAGCTTGCTAACATTGCTTTGCTAGATTAATAGATGTGCGTTGCTGATTTGCTTTGCG
>NW_019721018.1:0-14509 GCF_002891405.2 Cryptotermes secundus | reverse complement strand
TCTTTGCGTTGCTATCTTGCTAGCTTGCTAGATTTGCGATGCTAGATTGCTTGCTTTGCGTTGCTAGCATGCTACATTTTCGTTGCTAGCTAGCTAGCTTTATATATGCGTTGCTAGCTTGCTAGCTTTGCGTTGCTAGCTTGCCAGATTTGCGTTGCTAGCTTCCTAGCTTTGCGTTGCTAGCTAACCAGCTTTGCGTTTCTATGTTGCCACGTTTGAATTGCTCTCTTGCTAGCTTTGCGTTGTTAGCTTCCTAGATTGCTAGATTTGCTTTGCTAGCTTTGCGTTGCGACCTTGGTTGCTGTGCGTTTCTAGCTTGCTAGCTTTGCGTTTGCTACCTTTGTAGCTTTGCGTTAGTAGCTTTGTAGCTTGGCTTTACTAGTTTGCAAGTTTTGCGTTTCTAGCTTCCTAGCTTTGCGTTGCTCGCTTGCTAGGTTTGCGTTGCTAGCTTGCTAGTTTGCTAGCTTTGAGTTACTAGCTGGCTAGCTTTGCGTTGCTATCTTACTAGATTTGCGTTGCTAGCTTGCTAGTTTGCTAGCTTTGAGTTACTAGCTGGCTAGCTTTGCGTTGCTATCTTACTAGATTTGCGTTGCTAGCTTGCTAGATTTGCGATGCTAGCTGTCTAGGATTGCTTTGCTAGCTTGCTAACATTGCGATGCTAGCTTCCTTGCTTGCTATATATGCTTTGATAGCTTGCTAGCTTTGCGTTGCTAGCTTGACAGCATTGCGTTTCTAGCTTCCCAGCTTTGCGTTGCTAGCGAACCAGCTTTGCGATTCTAGCTTTCCAGGTTTGCTTTGCTATCTTGTTAGATTTGGGTTGTTAGCTTGCTAGATATCTAGATTTGCGTTGCTAGCTTCGCGTTCGTACATTGGTAGCTTTGCGTTGCTAGCTTGCTAGCTTTGAATTTGCTAGATTTGTAGCTTTGCGTTGCTAGCTTGCTAGCTTGGCTTTGATAGCTTGCAAGCTTTGCGTTGCTAGCTTGCTAGCTATTCGTTGCTCGCTTGCTAGGTTTGCGTTGCTAGCTTGCTAGTTTGCTAGATTTGCGTTGCTTGCTTGCTACATTTGCGTTGCTATCTTAGTAATTTTGAGTTGCTAACTTGCTAGATTTTCGTTGCTAAATTTTGCTTTGCGTTGCTAATTTGATAAATTTGCGTTGCTATCTTACTAGCTTTGCGTTGCTAGCTAAACAGCTTTGCGTTCCTATCTTGCTACGTTTGCGTTGCTATCTTGCTAGCTTTGCGTTGCTAGCTAAACAGCTTTGCGTTCCTATCTTGCTACGTTTGCGTTGCTATCTTGCTAGCTTTGCGTTGCTAGCTAAACAGCTTTGCGTTCCTATCTTGCTACGTTTGCGTTGCTATCTTGCTAGCTTTGCGTTGCTAGCTAAACAGCTTTGCGTTCCTATCTTGCTACGTTTGCGTTGCTATCTTGCTAGCTTTGCGTTGCTAGCTAAACAGCTTTGCGTTCCTATCTTGCTACGTTTGCGTTGCTATCTTGCTAGCTTTGCGTTGCTAGCTTGCTAGCTTTTCTTTGCTAGCTTGCCAGCTTTGCGTTTCTAGCTTCCTAGCTTTGCGTTGCTAGCTAAACAGCTTTGCGTTCCTATCTTGCCACGTTTGCGTTGCTATCTTGCTAGCTTTGCGTTGTTAGCTTGTTAGATTGCTAGATTTGGTTGCTAGCTTTGCGTTTCTACCTTGGTTGCTTTGCGTTGCTAGCTTGCTAGCCTTGCGTTTGCTAACTTTTTAGCTTTGCGTTTCTAGCTTGCTAGCTTGGCTTTACTAGTTTGCAAGTTTTGCGTTTCTAGCTTTCTAGCATTGCGTTGCTCGCTTGCTAGGTTTGCGTTTAAAGCTTTCTAGTTTGGTAGATTTGCGTTGTTAGCTTGCTAGCTTTGAGTTGCTATTTTACTAGCTATGCGTTTCTAGCTTGCTAGATTTGCGTTGCTACCTTGCTAGATATGCGTTGCTAGCTTGTTAGATTTGCGTGGCCTTTTGTTAGCTTTGCGTTGCTATCTGGCTAGCATTGAGTTGCTAGCTTGCTAGCTTGCTAGATTGGCGTTGCTAGCTTGCTAGCTTTGCGTTGCTAGCTTGGTAGCTTTGCGTTGTTATGTCTCTAGCTTACCACTGCTAGCTTGCTAGATATGCTTTGCTATCTTGCCAGCTTTGAATTGCTAGCTTGCCAGCTTTGTGTTGCTAGCTTGCCTGTTTGCGTTTCTAGATTGACAACTTTGCATTGCTAGCTTGCCAAATTTGCGTTGTTAGCTTGGCAGCTTTGCTTTTCTATTTTGTCAGCTTTGCGTTTCTAGATTGCTAGCTTTCCCGTGATTGCCTTCTAGATTGTAAAATATGTGTTGCCAGTTTGCTAGTTTTTCGTTGCAATCTTGCTAGCTTTGCGTTGCAAGATTGCTAGATTAGCGTTTCTAGCTTGCACTTTTGCGTTGCTAGCATGCAACTTTGCGTTGCTACCTTCCCAGCTTTCCGTTGCTAGCTTGCTAGCTTTGCGTTCCTACCTTGCTAGCTTTGCGTTGCAAGCTTGCTAGTTTTGCGTTGCTAGCTTGCAAATTTGCTAGATTTGCGTTGCTAGCTTGCTACATTTGCGTTGCTATCTTACAAATTTTGCGTTGCTAGCTTGCTAGATTTGCGTTGCTAGCTTTAGCTTTGCTTTGCTAATTTGATAGATTTCCGTTGCTATCTTACTAGCTTTGCGTTGCTAGCTTGCTACATTTGCGTTGCTATCTTACTAATTTTGCGTTGCTAGCTTGCTACATTTGCCTTGCTAGCTTTTGCTTTGCGTTGCTAATTTGATAGAATTCCGTTGCTATCTTACTAGCTTTGCGTTGCTAGCTTGCTAGCTTGCTAGCTTTGTGTTGCTAGCTTGTTAGTTTTGCGTTACTAGCTTGCTAGATTTGAGTTGCTAGCTTGCTAATTTTAGTTGCTAGCTTGCTAGATTGGTGTTGCTATTATGCTAGTTTTGCGTTGATCGCTTGCTAGCTTTGCGTTGCTAACTTGGTAGCTGTGCGTTGCTGTCTTGCTAGTTTTATCGTTGCTAGCTTGCTAGCTTTGCAATGCTAGGTTGATAGATTTGCGTTGCTATCTTATTAGCTTGCTAGATTTCCGTTGCTACCTTGCTAGCTTTGCGTTGCTAGCTTGCTAGATTTGCGTTGCTATCATGCTATCTTTCCGTTGCTAGCTTGCTAAATTTCCGTTGCTAGCTTGCTAGCTGGCTATATATGCGTTGCTAGCTTGCTAGGTTTGCGTTGCTAGCATGCCAGCTTTGCGTCGCTAGCTTCCTAGCTTTGCGTTGCTAGCTAAACAGCTTTGCGTTTCTATCTTGCTACGTTTGCTTTGCTATCTTGCTAGCTTTGCGTTGTTAGCTTGTTAGATAGCTAGATTTGCGTTGCTAGCTTTGCGTTACTACCTTGGTTGCTTTGCGTTGCTAGCTTGCTAGCTTTGCGTTTGCTATCTTTGTAGCTTTGCGTTGATAGCTTGCTAGCTTGGCTTTACTAATTTGCAAGTTTTGCGTTTCTAGCTTCCTAGCATTGCGTTGCTCGCTTGCTAGGTTTGCGTTGCAAACTTTCTAGTTTGGTAGATTTGCGTTGCTAGCTTGCGAGCTTTGCGTTGCTACTTTACTAGCTATGCGTTTTTAGCTTGCTAGATTTGCGCTGCTACCTTGCTAGATATGCGTTGCTAGCTTGTTAGATTTGCGTTGCTCTGTTGTTAGCTTTGCGTTGCTAGCTTGCTAGCTTTGAGTTGCTAGCTTGCTAGCTTGCTAGATTGGCGTTGCTAGCTTACTAGCTTTGCGTTGCTAGCTTGGTAGCTTTGCGTTGTTACGTCTCTAGCTTACCATTGCTAGCTTGCTAGATATGCTTTGCTATCTTGCCAGCTTTCCTTTGCTGGCTTGACAGCTTTGTGTTGCTAGCTTGCCTGCTTTGCTTTCTTGATTGACAACTTTGCATTGCTAGCTTGCCAAATTTGCGTTGTTAATTTGGCAGCTTTGCTTTTCTAGCTTGTAAGCTTTGCGCTTCTAGCTTGCTAGCTTTCCGGTGATTGCCTTCTAGATTGTAAAATATGCGTTGCTAGCTTGCTAGCTTTTCGTAGCAATCTTGCTAGCTTTGCGTTGCAAGATTGCTAGATTTGCGTTGCTAGATTGCACTTTTGCGTTGCTAGCTTGCAAATTTGCGTTGCTACCTTCCAAGCTTTCCGTTGCTAGCTTGCTAGCTTTTCGTTCCTAACTTGCTAGCTTTGCGTTGCTAGCTTGCTAGCTTTGCGTTGCTAGCTTGCTAGTTTGCTTTGCTAGCATTCTAGCTTTCCATTGCTAGCTTGCTAGATATGCGTTGGTGGTTGTTAGATTTGCGTTGCTAACTTTCCAGCTTTGCGTTTCTAGCATACCAGTTTGCGTTGTTAGCTGGCCTGTTTGCTTTTCTAAATTGCCAGCTTTGCGTTGTTAGCTTGCAGCTTTGCTTTTATAATTTGATAGATTCCTGTTGCTAGCTTTCTAGCTTGCTAGATATGCGTAGTTAGTTTGCTAGCTTGGCGTTGCTGGCTTGCTATTTTTGCTTTGCTAGATTGCTAGATTTGCGTTGCTATCTTTCCAAATTTGCGTTGTTTGTTTGCAGGTTTGCTTTGCTAGCTTGCCAGCTTTGCGTTGCTAGCTTTATAAATTTGCGTGGCTATGTTGATAACTTTGCGTTTCTCCCTTGCTAGCTTTCCGTTGCTAGCTTGATAAATTTGCCTTGCTATCTTGCTAGCTTCGCGTTGCTAGCTTGCTAGCTTTGCGTTGCTTGCTTGCTTGCTTTGCTTTATTGATTGCTAGCTTTCGTTGCTAACTTGCTAACTTTGCGTTTCTAAATTTATACCTTTGCGTTGCTTGCTTTCTTGCTTTTTTTGCGTTTCTTGCTTGCTAGCTTTCGTTGCTAGCTTGCTAGTTAAGCGTTTCTAGTTTGCTAGCATTGCGTTGCTAGCTTGCTATCTTTCCGTTGCTACCTTGCTAGCTTGGCGTTTCTAGCTTGCTAGCTTTTCGTTACCAACATCCTAGATTGCTAGATTTGCGTTGCTAGCTAGCTAGCTTTGCGTTGCTATCTTGCTAGCATTGCGTTGCTAGCTTGCTTTCTTTTCGTTGCTACCTTGGTAGCTTTGATTGGCTAGCTGCCAGACTTTGCTTTGCTAGATTGCTAGCTTTGCTTTGCTTGCTTTCTTGCTTGTTTTGCGTTTCTTGCTTGCTGGTTTTTTGCCCCCTTCCTTGGATGCGTTGCTAGCGTACTAGCTTGCTAGATTTGGGTTGCTAGCTTGTTAGGTTTGCGTTGCTATCTTAATAGATTTGCATTGTAAACTTGCTAGATTTGCGTTGCTAACTTGGTAGCTTTGCTTTGCTATCTTCCTAGCTTTGCTTTGCTATCCTGATAGCTTTGCGTTGCTAGCTTGCTAGCTTGCTAGATTTGCGGTGCTAACTTTCTAGGTTTGCTTAGCTAGCTTGCTAACTTTGCGTTGCTACCTTTCTAATTTTTAGTTGCTTGGCTTGCTAGCTTTCAGTTTATATTTTGATAGCTTGCTTGATTTGCGTTGCTAGCTTGCGAGCTTTGCGTTGCCAGCTTTCTAGCTTTCCATTGCTAACTTGATAGATATTTGCGTTGCTAGCTAGCTCTTTGCGTTGCTAGCTTTCCAGCTTTGCGTTGCTAGCTTGCCAGCTTTGCGTTGCTAGCTTGCCGGCTTTGTGTTTCTAGATTGGGAGCTTTGCTTTGTTAGCTTGCCAGATTTTCTTTTCTAGATTACTAGCTTTCCGTTGCTAGCTTCCTAGCTTGCTAGATATGCTTTGCTAGCTTGCTAGCTTGGCGTTGTTAGCTTGCTATCATTGTGTTGCTAGTTTGAGATCTTTGCGTTGCTAGCTTGCTAGATTTGCGTGTCTAGCCTGCTAATTTTGCGTTGCTACCTTGCTAGCTTTCTGTTGCTAGCTTGCAAGTTTGCGTTACTAGCTTGCAAGCTTTGCGTTGCTTGCTTGCTTTCTTTGCGTTTATAGCTTGCTAGCTGTCGTTGCTAGCTTGCTAATATTGCGTTGCTAGATTGCTACCTTTGCGTTGCTTGCTTTCTTGTTTTTGCATTTCTTGCTTGCTAGTTGGCAAGCTATATCATGCTAGATTGCTAGCATTGCGTTGCTATCTTACTAACTTTGCGTTGCTACCATGCTACCTTGGCGTTGCTAGCTTGTTATCTTGCCTTTGTTAGATTCCTAGATTGCTAGATTTGCGTTGCTAGCTAGCTAGATTTGCGTTGCTATTTTGCAAGCATTGCGATGTTTGTTTGTAGCTTTGCGTTACAAGCTTGGTAGCTTTGCGTTGTTAGTTTGGTAGCTTTGCGTTTCTAGCTGGCTAGCATTGCGTTGCCAATTTGGTTGTTTTGCTTTGCTAGCTTGCTAGATTTTCGTAGCTAGCATGCTAGCTTTGTGTTGCTATCTTCCTATCTTTGCGTTGCTATCTTGCTAGCTTTGCGTTGGTAGCTTGCTAAATTAGCTTTTCTAGCATGCTAGATTTGCGTTATCAGCTTGCAGTCTTTGCGTTGCTAGCTTGCCTGCTGTGCGTTGCTAGCTTGCTAGCTGTGCTTTGCAAGCTTGCTAGCTTTGCGTTGCTAGCTTGCCAGCTTTGATTTGCTTGCTTGCTAGCCTTCCGTTTTTGATTTCTAGCTTTCTAGTTAGGCGTTACTCGCTTGCTAGTTTTGCGTTGCTAGCTTGCTATCTATGCGTTGCAATATAGCTAGCTTTGAGTTGCTAGCTTGCTAGATTTATTTTGCTATCTTGCTAGCTTTGCGTTTCTAGCTTGCCAGATCTTTTTTCTAGCTTGCTAAATTTGCGTGTCTAGCTTGCTAACTTTGAGTTGCTACCTTGCTATATTGCGTTGCCAGCTTGCTTGCTTTTCGTTGCTACCTTGGTAGCTTTGCGTTTCTATCTTGCTAGCTTTGCGTTGCTGGGTTGTTATGTTTGCATTGATATCTTGATAGCTTGGCGTTGCTAGCTTGTTAGCTTTGCGTTGCTAGCTTAATACTTTTGCATTTGCTAGCTTGCTAGCTATGCGTTGCTAGATGTTTAGTTTTTCGTTGCTATTTTGCTAGCTTTGTGTTGCTAGCTTGCTATCTTTGAGTTGCTAGCTTGATAGTTTTGCGATGCAAGATTTTCTAGCTTTGCGTTGCTAGCTTGGTAGCTTTGCGTTGTTAGCTTTCTACCTTTCCATGACTAGCTTGCTAGATATTCGTTGCTAGAATGTTAGCTTTGCGTTTCAAGCTTGCCAGCTTTGCTTTTCTAGCTTGCCATCTTTGCGTTGCTAGCTAGCCAGGTTTGCGTTTCTAGCTTGCAGCTTTGCGTTGCTAGCTTGCCAGCTTTGCGTTGCTAGCTTGCTAGATTTGCGTTGCAAGCTTGCTAACTTTGCGTTGCTAGCTTTCATGGTTTCCTTTGCTAGCTTGCTAGCTTTGCGTTGCTAGCTTACTAGCTTTGCGTTGCTAGCTTATTAGCTTAGCGTTGCTAACTGACTTGATTTGCGTTGCTGGCTTGCTTGCTATGCGTTTATTGCTTGCTAGCATTCTTTGCAAGCTTGCTGACTTTGTGTTGCTTGATTGCTAGCTTTGCGTTGCCTGTTTTACTTGCTTGTTTTGCGATTCTTGCTTGCTAGCTTTCGTTGCACGCTTGCTAGCTTTGCATTGCTAACTTGCTTGATTGCTAGATTTTCGTTGCTATCTTGCTAAGTTTGAGTTGCTATCTTACTAGCTTTTCGTTATTAGCTTGCTATCTATGCGTTGCTATCTTGTTAGCTTTGCGTTGCTAACATCCTAGCTTTTCGTTTCTATCTTGCTAGCTTTGCGTTGCTAGCTTGCTAGCTTTCTAGATTTGCGTTGCTTACTTGCTAGCTTTGCGTTTCTAGATTGCTAGCTTTGCGTTGCTAGCTTTCTTGCTTTCAGTTGCAAGCATGCTAGCTTTGAGTTGCTATCTTCCTAGCTTGCAAGATTTGCTCTGCTAGCTTGCAATATTTGCGTTGCTAGCTTTCTAGCTATCCATTGCTAATTTTGCTATATATGCGTCGCTAGCTTGTTAGCTTTGCGTTGCTAGCTTGCCTGCTTTGCGTTGCTAGCTTGCAATCTTTGCGTTGCTAGCTTTCTAGCTTTCCATTGCTAGCTTTGCTATATATGCGTCGCAAGCTTGTTAATTTTGCGTTGCTTGCTTGCCTGCTTTACGTTGCTAGCTTGCCTGCTTTGCGTTTATATATTGCCAGCAGTGCGTTGCTAGCTTGCTAGCTTCGTTTTTCAAGCTTGCAATCTTTGCGTTGCTAGCTTGCAAGCTTTCCGTTGCTATCTTGCTAGAATGCTAGATATGCGTTGCAAGCTTGATAGATTGCTAGATATATGTTGTTAGCTTGATAGCTTTGCGTTGCTATCTTGCTACCTTTCTAGCTTTGCGTTGCTAGCTGGCAAGATTTGCGTTGCTAGCTTGCTAGTTTTGCTTTGCTAGCTTGTTGCTTTGCGTTGCAAACTTCCTATTTTTGCGTTGCTATCACACTATCTTTGCGTTGCTAGATTGTTAGATTGCTTGATTTGATTTGCTAGCTTTCTAGCTTTGCGTTCCTAGCATGTTAGCGTTGCGTTGCTAGCTTTTTGGCTTTGCTTTGCTAGCTTGCAAGCTTTGCGTTGCTAGCTTGCAATTTTGCTTGCTAGCTTGTTGCTTTGCGTTGCTAACTTCCTAGATTTGCGTTGCTAGATTGCTAGATTGCTTGATTTGATTTGCTAGCTTTCTAGCTTTGCGTTCCTAGCATGTTAGCGTTGCGTTGCTAGCTTTTTGTCTTTGCTTTGTTTACTTGCTTTCTTGCCTTGTTTTTCTTGCTTGCTAGCATTCGTTGCTAGCTTGCTATCTATTCGTTTCTATCTTGCTAGCTTTGCGTTGCTAGCTTGCTAGCTTTCCGTTTCTATCTTGCTAGCTTTGCGTTGCTAGCTTTTTAGCTATGAGTTGCTAGGTTGCTACCTTTGCGTTGCTATCTTGCTAACTTTGCGTTGCTAGCTCTCTTGCTTTGAGCTATATCATGCTAGATTGCTAGCATTGCGTTGCTATCTTGCTAGCTTTGCGTTGCTACCATGCTAGCTTGGCGTTGCTAGCTAGTTATCTTGTCTTTGTTAGATTCCTAGATTGCTAGATTTGCGTTGCTAGCTAGCTAGATTTGCGTTGCTATTTTGCAAGCATTGCGATGTTTGTTTGTAGCTTTGCGTTACAAGCTTGGTAGCTTTGCGTTGTTAGTTTGGTAGCTTTGCGTTTCTAGCTGGCTAGCATTGCGTTGCCAATTTGGTTGTTTTGCTTTGCTAGCTTGCTAGATTTTCGTAGCTAGCATGCTAGCTTTGTGTTGCTATCTTCCTATCTTAGCGTTGCTATCTTGCTAGCTTTGCGTTGGTAGCTAGCTAAATTAGCTTTTCTAGCATGCTACATTTGCGTTTTCAGCTTGCAGGCTTTGCGTTGCTAGCTAGCCTGCTGTGCGTTGCTAGCTTGCTAGCTGTGCGTTGCTAGCTTGCTAGCTTTGCGTTGCTAGCTTGCCAGCTTTGATTTGCTTGCTTGCTAGCTTTCCGTTTTTAATTTCTAGCTTTCTAGTTATGCGTTGCTCGCTTGCTAGTTTTGCGTTGCTAGCTTGCTATCTATGCGTTGCAATATAGCTAGCTTTGAGTCGCTAGCTTGCTAGATTTATTTTGCTATCTTGCTAGCTTTGCGTTTCTAGCTTGCCAGCTTTGTTTTCTAGCTTGCTAAATTTGCGTGTTTAGCGTGCTAACTTTGAGTTGCTACCTTGCTATATTGCGTTGTTAGCTTGCTTGCTTTTCTTTGCTACCTTGGTAGCTTTGCGTTTCTAGCTTTCTAGCTTTGCGTTGCTGGGTTGGTAGGTTTGCATTGATATTTTGCTAGCTTGGCGTTGCTAGCTTGCTAGCTTTGCGTTGCTAGCTTGATACTTTTGCATTTGCTAGCTTGCAAGCTAGCGTTGCTAGATTGCTAGTTTTGCGTTGCTATTTTGCTAGCTTTGAGTTCCTAGCTTGCTATCTTTGAGTTGCTAGCTTGATAGATTTGCGATGCAAGATTTTCTAGCTTTGCGTTGCTAGCTTGGTAGCTTTGCGTTGTTAGCTTTCTACCTTTCCATGACTAGCTTGCTTGATATTCGTTGCTAGAATGTTAGCTTTGCGTTTCAAGCTTGCCAGCTTTGCTTTTCTAGCTTGCTAGATTTGCGTTGCAAGCTTGCTAACTTTGCGTTGCTAGCTTTCTTGGTTTCCTTTGCTAGCTTGCTAGCTTTGCGTTGCTAGCTTACTAGCTTTGCGTTGCTAGCTTATTAGCTTAGCGTTGCTAACTGACTTGATTTGCGTTGCTGGCTTGCTTGCTATGCGTTTATTGCTTGCTAGCATTCTTTGCAAGCTTGCTGACTTTGTGTTGCTTGATTGCTAGCTTTGCGTTGCCTGTTTTACTTGCTTGTTTTGCGATTCTTGCTTGCTAGCTTTCGTTGCACGCTTGCTAGCTTTGCATTGCTAACTTGCTTGATTGCTAGATTTTCGTTGCTATCTTGCTAAGTTTGAGTTGCTATCTTACTAGCTTTTCGTTATTAGCTTGCTATCTATGCGTTGCTATCTTGTTAGCTTTGCGTTGCTAACATCCTAGCTTTTCGTTTCTATCTTGCTAGCTTTGCGTTGCTAGCTTGCTAGCTTTCTAGATTTGCGTTGCTTACTTGCTAGCTTTGCGTTTCTAGATTGCTAGCTTTGCGTTGCTAGCTTTCTTGCTTTCAGTTGCAAGCATGCTAGCTTTGAGTTGCTATCTTCCTAGCTTGCAAGATTTGCTCTGCTAGCTTGCAATATTTGCGTTGCTAGCTTTCTAGCTATCCATTGCTAATTTTGCTATATATGCGTCGCTAGCTTGTTAGCTTTGCGTTGCTAGCTTGCCTGCTTTGCGTTGCTAGCTTGCAATCTTTGCGTTGCTAGCTTTCTAGCTTTCCATTGCTAGCTTTGCTATATATGCGTCGCAAGCTTGTTAATTTTGCGTTGCTTGCTTGCCTGCTTTACGTTGCTAGCTTGCCTGCTTTGCGTTTATATATTGCCAGCAGTGCGTTGCTAGCTTGCTAGCTTCGTTTTTCAAGCTTGCAATCTTTGCGTTGCTAGCTTGCAAGCTTTCCGTTGCTATCTTGCTAGAATGCTAGATATGCGTTGCAAGCTTGATAGATTGCTAGATATAAGTTATTAGCTTGATAGCTTTGCGTTGCTATCTTGCTACCTTTCTAGCTTTGCGTTGCTAGCTTGCAAGCTTTGCGTTGCTAGCTTGCTAGTTTTGCTTTGCTAGCTTGTTGCTTTGCGTTGCAAACTTCCTATATTTGCGTTGCTATCACACTAGCTTTGCGTTGCTAGATTGCTAGATTGCTTGATTTGACTTGCTAGCTTTCTAGCTTTGCGTTCCTAGCATGTTAGCGTTGCGTTGCTAGCTTTGTGGCTTTACTTTGCTAGCTTGCAAGCTTTGCGTTGCTAGCTTGCTAGTTTTGCTTTGCTAGCTTGTTGCTTTGCGTTGCAAACTTCCTATATTTGCGTTGCTATCACACTAGCTTTGCGTTGCTAGATTGCTAGATTGCTTGATTTGACTTGCTAGCTTTCTAGCTTTGCGTTCCTAGCATGTTAGCGTTGCGTTGCTAGCTTTTAAGCTTTGAGTTGCTATGTTGCTACCTTTGCGTTGCTATCTTGCTAGCTTTGCGTTGCTAGCTCTCTTGCTTTGAGTTCCTAGCTTGCTAGCTTTGCGTTGTTTGCTTGCTATCTTTGCGTTCTTGCTTGCTAGCTCTGTGTTGCTAGCTTGCTAGCTTGGCGTTGCAAGCTTTCTAAATTTGCGTTGCTAGTTTGCTAGATTTGCGTTGCGCGCTTGCTAGGTTTGCGTTGCTAGCTTGCTAGATGGCTATATTTGGTTTGCTTACTTGCTAGCTTTGCGTTGCTAGCTTGCAAATTTTGTGTTCTTATCTTGTTAGATTTCAAATTTTCGTTGCTAGCTTGCTAGCTTTGCGTACTAGCTTGCTAGCTTTGCGTTTCAGCTTGTCAGCTTTGCAATTCTAGCTTTCTATTTTTGGCTTGCTTGCTTGCTAGCTTTGCGTTGCTAGCTTGCTAGCTTTGAGTTGCTTGCTTGCTTGCTTGGTTGCTTTGCCTTTCTTGCTTGCTAGCTTTCGTTGCTAGCTTGCTAGGTGTATTTTGCTAGATTGCTGGCATTGGGTTCCTAGCTTGCTAGCTTTGCGTTGCTATTTAGCTAGCTTGGCGTTGCTAGCTTCCAAGCTTTGCGTTCTAGTTTGCTACATTTTTAGATTTGCGTTGCTAGCTTGCGAGCTTTTCGTTGCTATCGTGCTTGATTTGCGTTGCTAGCTTGGTAGCTTTGCGTTGCTTAATTGCTAGCTTTGCGATGCTAACTTGATAGCTTTGCTTTGATAGGTTGATAGCTTTGCGTTGCTAGCTTGTTACCTTGCTAAATTTCCGTTGCTTGTTTGCTAGCCTTGCGTTGCCAGCTTGCTAGATTTGCGTTACTTGTTTGCTAGCTTTGCGTTGCCAGCTTGCTAGATTTGCGTTACAAGCTTGTTAGCTTTGCGTTGCTTGTTTGATAACTTTGCCTTGCTTGCTTGTTAGCTTGATAGCTTTCCGTTGCTAGCTAGCGAGCTTTCTATATAGGCGTTGTAAGCTTGCTAGCTTTCCGTTGCTAGCTAGCGAGCTTGCTATATAGGCGTTGATAGCTTGCTAGTTTTGCGTTGCTAGCTTGCCAGTTTGCGTTGCTATCTTCCAACATTGCGTTGTTAGCTAACCAGCTTTGCGTTTTAGCTTGCCAGGTTTGCGTTGCTATCTTGCTAGATTTGCGTTGTTAGCTTGCTAGATTGCTAGATTTGGTTTGGTAGATTCGCATTACTACCTTGGTAACTTTGCGTTGCTAGCTTGCTACCTTTGCGTTTGCTAGCTTTGTAGCTTTTCGTTGCTAGCTTGATAGCTTGGCATTGCTAGCTTGCAAGTTTTGCGTTGCTAACTTGCTAGCTTTGCATTGCTCTCTTGCTAGGTTTGAGTTGCTAGCTTGCTAGTTTGCTAGATTTACGTTGCCAGCTTGCTACCTTTGCGTTGCTATCTTACTAGTTTGCGTTGCTAGCTTGCTAGTTTGCGTTGACAGCTTTTTGCTTTGCGTTGCTAACTTGAGAGATTAGCGTTGCTATCTTACAAGCTTTGCGTTGCTAGCTTGCTAGCTTGCTAGCTTTTCGCTGCTAGCTTGTTAATTTTGCGTTACTAGCTTGCTAGATTTTAGTTGCTAGCTTGATAACTTTCAGTTGCTAGCTTGCTAGCTTGCTAGATTGGGGTTGCTATTATGCTAGCTTTGCGTTGCAAGCTTGCTAGCTTTGCGTTGCTAGCTTGATAGTTTTGCGTTGCTAGCTTGCTAGATTTGCGCTGCTAGCATGCTATCTTTTACGTTGCAAGCTTGCTAGCTTTCCCTTGCTAGTTAGCTACCTTGCTATATATGAGTTGCTAGCTTGCTAGCATTGCGTTGCTATCTTGTCAACTTTTCGTTGCTAGCTTCCTAGCTTTGTGTTGCTAGATTCCTAGCTTTCCGTTGCTAGCTAACCATCTTTGCGTTTCTACCTTGCCAGGTTTGCTTTGCTATCTTGCTAGCTTTGCGTTGTTAGCAAGCTAGATTGCTAGATTTGAGTTGCTAGCTTTGCGTTGCTACCTTGGTTGCTTTGCGTTGCTAGCTTGCTAGCTTTGCGTTTGCTACATTTGTAGCTTTGCGTTGCAAGTTTGCTAGCTTGGCTTTACTAGTTTGCAAGCTTTGCGTTTTCTAGCTTGCTAGCATTGGGTTGCTCGATTGCTAGGTTTGCGTTGCTAGCTTGCTAGTTTGCTAGATTTTCTTTGCTAGCTTGCTAGCTTTGCGTTGCTATCTTACTAGCTTTGCGTTGCTAGCTGGCTAGATTTGCGTTGCTATCTTGTTGTTTTGCGTTGTTAATTTCCTAGATTTGCGTTGCTATCGCACTAGTTTTGCGTTGCTAACTTGCTAGCTTGCTAGGTGTGATTTGCTAGCTTGCTAGCATTGCGTTCTAGCTTGCTAGATTTGCGTTGCTAGCTTGCTACCTTTGCGTTACTAGCTTACTAGCTTTGAGTTGCTAGCTTGCTTGGTTGATTTGCTTTTCTTGCTTGCTAGCTTTCGTTGCTAGCTTGTTGGTTTGCTTTCATTGATTGCTAGCATTGCGTTCCTAGCTAGCTAGCTTTGCTTTGCCATCTAGCTAACTTGGCGATGCTAACTTCATAGGATTGCGTTGCTAGTTTGTTACATTGTTAGATTTGCGTTGCTAGCTTGCGAGCTCTGCGTTACTATCTTGCTAGCTTTGCGTTGCTAGCTTGCTAGCTTTGCGTTGTTAGCTTGTTAACTTTGCGTTGCTAGCTTGGTAGGTTTGAGTTGCTGGCTTGCTAGATTTGCGTTGCAAGCTTGCTAACATTGCTTTGCTAGGATGTTAGCTTTGCGTTACTAGCTTGTTACCAT
>NW_019721017.1:97925-201150 GCF_002891405.2 Cryptotermes secundus | reverse complement strand
ATCAAATGATTTAAAGAAAAACAGTTCACACTGCGTGTGTCTCTTAGTAGACTGTAAGAAGACCCTAAAGAAAATACACTACCTCGACCACTTAGGCATAGATGGAAGGATAATATTAAAATGGAACTCTAAGAAATAGCATGGGGCGAGATGGACAGGATTCGTGCAGCTTAAGACAGAGATCTCTGAATACGGTAATGAACCTACAGATTTGACAAAATTCTGGGAATTTCTCTAGTAGCTGAGAAACAATTAGCTTCTGAAAAGGAATCGCCGATGGTTAACGTAGGTATGACTCTTCTGATTAGAATTCGGGAGGTGTTGGGTTTGAATTTTGGCCGACATACAGCCTGTCCTGACTTGACCTTTCATTTTCTAGTTTTACTCAGTCTCTCCAAGAAATTGTCGGAATAGTATCTGAATTAGGCAACGATCACCTCCTTCCAAATCTTTTCCAATTCATTCTTCATCACATCATGCGACGCTACATAGTATCCCCTCTGACAGGCTCGTAAAATGAACACGGAAATGAATCAGCTGAATTGGATTAGTAACTTAGTTGGCGTGTTTCATGTGGGGCTGATTTGCTTTTGAGAAATTTAGGACGTATCCATGGTGTCCGAGGTGAGAATCATTATTATAACCAGCAAACAATGTTCAACGCTTGCGAGTTTGTTTTCACAGTCACTGAACCACGCACCAATGTCTGTTTATCTGCTATGTCATAGTTTGTGATGTTTCACGTCTTATTGTCACCATTGCTACCCAACAGACTTTCAAACATCTGTCGGGACAGGTGTACAACTTAGACATGTGTGTTCACTGAACCCAGTAACAACTAGAACATACCTCTTGCATACGAGACTATTTACTTTGGAGCTGCTATACCAGTTCTTTAGATGCTAATCTGTCTGTACAGAAAGGCCGCGCCATAGCTCAAGCGGTTATTCGCTGCCTTCCCACTGGCTGGCCCAGGTTCGATCCAGGGTCTGATCAAGTGGGATTTGTGGTGGACAAAGTGGCGCTGGGGCCCCTGCCAATCTTCATTCCACCAAATTCTCCATCATCATAATCACGCGGGGCAGGCTATAGGCCAATCAGTGGCCGCCGTGCCGAGTGGACCCAGTTGGACTCCACCCCTCATTAAGCGAATTATCTGTGCAGAAACCTGCTGGAGCAGAATTACAGAACTGTTGATGCATAACAGTGAAGATTTCTGGTAAAAGCATTAAATGTTAATAATGCAAGTAAAACTTCGGAACTGATTCTGCAATGGCAACCATGTTTAGTCATGGCCCTCTGCAGTCGTGCAGAATGTTAAATGACGACCTTCTGGTGTTACACAACGCAGATGTGGGTATGGAAATACTGACCTCACTTAGGAACGCGTTGTATGACCAGCATCACCATATTTGCTGATAGTTATGTAATGAAACACAACTGAATGAGAGGTGCCAAGTCTCTGAAAGTGGCAGACTCCACGTAGAACGTTTCTGAGGAACCTACTATGTCCATTTTCAGAGTAGAAGAATGAGCCACTCTAGCTTATTTAAGGCTCACCTTTTCCCATTTGCCTGCTCAGAGCCTCGAACATTTTTTCCTATATCTTACTCCTCATTTCCCTTAAGGCTTACTCTTCTAGCCTGAAGACAGAGGCAGCAAGTACCTTCGAAAATTTATACTTTTCGACCAGACTATACACCGTCATATTCCGTATACTTTAACCTTAGTATTCACAATGTTCTCTTTACCGTTCTTTTTCAATGAATTTACACAGTCCAAGATGCATGGACACAGTTCAGGACAATAGAAATGTATGAGTTGAACACAAAGGACGTGGGCTACACAATGCAGCACGCGATGATGATTTTGCGTGAGTTCCAAAACCCACGAAACTGTTCACACACACACAATGAGGCCTCGCGGTAGCATCGTTATAACAGGTGACATCAGGCAGGTTGTCATCTCAGATCTCGGCTGAGCCATCGAGTCAGTTCCTCCAGACAAATTCCGGGATAGTACCTCAACTAGGTCCCGACAGATTCATCCGCCATAGTACAGTCCTAATACTAACAGCGCCGTAAAGTAATGCACAAGCCACTACTGATAGCAGTAGAGCCATGTAATGTCAGGAAATCGAATTCCATGAGAACAGCTAATATAGATATGTTTTTTTATTGCTAGTGGGGTGGGACTAAGTCCCTTGTACTGCGGCCACTTCTGGCCTATTGTACCAGCCCCAGATGATAGGTGAGGGTGATTGTGGAGAAATTGGTGGAATGAAGTACTCGGAGAAAACCTTCCCCAGCGCCACTTTGTCCACCACAAATCCCACTTAACCAGAACCTGGATCGAACCAGGGCCGCCGCGGTGGGAAGCCAGCGACTAACCGCTTGAGCTATGGCGCGGCCCTATGTAGATATGTTAGTACTCACTTATCTGGCCTTTTATGAAACCCCCCTGAACCACATGAATCCAGTTCATGCCCTCGAACTGTATTTCTTTAACCAGCTGGGCAACTATAAATATTTAAACGAAGATTCTGTGCCATGCAGGTCAAGTTATTTATTTCTTTAAATTGTTCAGTCTATCACGTGGGCAACATGGTGCGCCAGAAATATGTACAGCATTAATTTATGCATATTAATCCTTCATAGGACGATGGTTACTCTTTGTTTCACCTGCTTTGTTAGAGTCTGTGCATTTTGACGGTAGAGTCAGTTTGTCTTTCGTATATCTCCCAGTAAAATAACAGCAGTGACAGTTTGCTGAATGTAACGGGGAGGTAGTGTATTTTATCCGAGGCAGGGACAAATATTTTCAATATTTTTTCCCCCTTTGGCGCTACAGCCCCAATTTGGGCCTTGGCCTACCTCCATGAAACTCTCTGTTTCACTTCGGTTCACTAGATCTTAAGACATTCGGTAGGACTCTTGGGGCGGGTGATTAGCTCGTCGCAAGGCCCCTACCTGTACACAAACACAAAATCGCGCGGGCCTCACACACACACACACACACACACACACACACACACACACACAAACACTAAACATCCATGCCCTGAGTGAGATTCGAGCTCACGATCCCGGCTTCCGAGCGAGCGAAGACAGTGCATGCCTTAGACCGCTCGGCTACCGTGACCGGCATTTTCAATATTACTTGCATGAAATTGGTAATCCCGGATAGTTCACTTCCCATCGCTTTATCTGTCTCGCTTTCCAGCGTTTTACCTCCCCTCTAATCTACCAAAAGGATGAGCGGGTACTGCCTGGGAACCTTCACGAACAGAAATTTCCCTTTCATCGTATTCCATAGAAGATGTATGTCTCACGATTCCCCCCTTCCCCCCACANCCACAACCCCCCACCCCATTTTCTCCCTCTCTCCAGGCTTTAAAAATTTAAATGTAAATTCTGTTGAAACTGAAATCTGTTCTGGATAGCGCATCAAATTAACGCAATCCGGCATCCATTTCAAAACATGGCTTGCGCAGGTAATGGCCCATTCTGCTTCCTTGTTCAGTGTCAAAACATTAGACATTAAGGCGATCCACTCTTTGAGATATCACCTGTAGAATCGGTAATTGTCAAAGAACCACGATGCCAGTTATGTTCCCTCTATAATTATACCATAATATTAATGGCCTGTCATTTTAAAATTTTTCTTCCGCAAAAGATATTTTGCAGTTATGAAAATCATGATACATCAGTAGAATATCTGTCTTCTATCTGACCATGAGAGGTTATATTACTGCCTCTGGGTCTCAGAAACTTTATTTTTTACCGCTACGGATTGGGAATAACGCGGCCGCGGCGTGAAGCTGACCACTAACCAACTAGTGCCGATGTGAAGAATACGTGAACCTATACATCCACTCCCCATACGTCTTTATGGCATAGTGCTTAATTGGTTAAGCACAGTGACAAATTTGCTTGCGATGAATTACTTGACCGTATAACATCTGTGGGCAAAATGAAGAGTTTTGAATGTTGAAGCAGGTGATTTTTGCAAGTGGGGTGGGACTGAGTCCCTTGTACTGCAGCTACTTCTGGACTATTGTACCAGCCCCAGATGATAGGTGAGGGTGACTGTAGAGAAATTGGTGAAATGAAGATTGGCACGGAAAACTGAAGTACTCGGAGAAAACCTGCGCCAGCGCCACTTTGCCTACCACAAATCCCACTTGACCAGACGCGGGATCGAACCCAGGCCGCCGCGGTGGGAAGCCAGGAACTAACCGCTTGAGCTATGGCGCGGCCCGTTGAAGCAGGTGATACATGTGTGCTATGCTTCAAAGGGTTAAACTTGCAAATGTATTGCGGTATGTAGACATAATGTAGTACCACAGGCAGTGATACCTCGTAGTCGAAACGTGATTACATGACGCAAACGAGACAGGAAGAAATGCTTAACAGCTGATGCGAAACGTCTACCCACGTGTTCCATATCGTAGATGTTAAAATGATTCGTGGCCAACCAGAACACGCTGTTTTCCGACACCAGTCACGGCCGCACAATTAACACCCTGAGAATACCAGATAATGGAAACATTGTGACGACACGCATGCGTCGTTTGTTCCGCGGTTTGAAACGGATACAGTCTCGTAGACCATAACTATACGAGCTGGTACAACTAACTACCAACGTTTCGAAGAATTTGCTACCTCCGTCTTCTGGAAAGACATTAATTTGAATAGCAGTTATCTTGAAAGAGCATCTCATAGCTTGATTTTATAATCTCAGCATGAACCATCGGATTCCATTACAGTAAGAGATTTCATGACCAGCGGAATAACAGTCACATAGAATATTCATATTACAGTTCCGTGAACAATGCAACCACTTTATTGCTTAGAATTTTCATTTTTTAATAGTAAAAAAAGTGAAAATTCTGAGGAATAAAGTGGTTGCATTGTTCCGTCTAAGAAATAAAGTTGTTGCATTGTTGACGGAACTGTAATATAAATATTCTATGGGAATGTTATAGAAATGCAACAGGATGCTTAAATACAATATTGTAAATAACATAATAACATGTAAGAATTGAGGTTTTCACGGCGGTGACTATGAAGAAAGCATTCTTCTGGGATTTGGCGCCTTGTAGATATTGTGTTAACCGACGTTTCGGAGGAACGTATCGCCTCCATCTTTAGGGTAGAAGACAAGAAGAAATTCGCTGGCGGATTAACACAATATCTACACGGCGCCACATCCCAGAAGACTGTTTTCTTCAACTTAATAACAGTCAGTATTTAAGTAAAGTCTTGTTCCACGGACTAAGTTAGACGTAAACTTAGCGGTGGTCACGCCTACGATCGTTCGATTGCCGTTTCGGAGTTGTAAAATAGGGCATATCTGCTGTTGAAGCCTGCGTTGTTAAATGTCCTGCGTGTATCTTGTATGAATGATATTTGTCATAGTAAACTGACAAAACTGTACGATGTCCATAAAGTATAAACGGCCTTGCCTGGACGCTGTGAGAGTGAGTGTACACTCATTATAAATTATGATGCAACAAATGTCACGCCTACTCAGAAAGAACAATCCCTACTCCCGTCGAAGAGGAGACCCCATTTCCGAACACATAAACATGGGTTCCGGCCGGGCCCGAAACTAAGAACGATTATGCTGGCGAAGGCCAGTAGTGGATTGAGCTTGGGTAAATTAAAGGCTGTGGGAAGATCCATATTCCGTATCTGAGATCTGAGGTCCAAAGATCGCTGAATATGAAAATACTATCTTCAGCTATGTTACGCTGTGTAGCCTGGTTGAAGTTTCCGACGTTTCGGACGAACTTTCAGGGTAGAGGGGTGTATGGATGTAGGGGTCCCTGAAAGTAGAGAATATCTGACCCTTAAAAGGGTCTTTGAACTTCTTACTAATACTCTATCACCTAGGGCCCCCTTTCAGGTAGGTCTATTAGTACATTTCTCTCCACGCCCGATTTACTTTACTTTCTCAGCAGGTACCTCCGCAGCGATGGTAACGACCAACCTGACTACACGGCGTCACATCCCGGAATACAGAAACCTCCGTAGTCCGTACTCTATTACGGAAGTTCCGGTTTCGTTGTTCCGTTGTACGCGCAATGGAACTAATTGTCTCGCAGTTCTATAGAGCAGTCGGCAAACAGAAACATGTTTCATTGAGTTTCATGAAATGTCTGTTGTGCCGGTTGAATAACCTTGATGCTGAACGGCGACGCGAATCAATAAGATGTCAGGTGTGACGGAAGTGACGTAACTCGGTGCCCATATTGGGATCACGAGCTGAGTCATGTCACTTTCGTAGCCATGTCGACAGCTCTCGACTTCAGAATCACGAAGGGTGGCCAACATTACTCAGCCATTTAGCAAAATATCAACACAAATTAGAGCCAATTTACTGCATCGGCAGCCAGTACTTACTCAGTAAAACGTCTTTGAACTCTGTGGAGCGTGAAGTTCAGCCAAATGGACCATAAATATGCAAATGTACAGTTACCACTTCGGAAAGAGCACATATAAAAGCTACCCCTTTAAGAGGCCGTGGAGGCCCATAGGGTTGTGAGACGTCGAGGCTCCCATAATGCGGTTGGAAGGATTAGGTAAATTGAAAAATCCACCTCATCGGGATTCGATCCCGCAACCTTCCGGCTTGTAGCATAGTGCCTCAACCAACTACGCTAGCCCGTGCCCCAAAAAACACATATATTCATCACAAAGATCGGTCAGTTATTGCTGTTTCAGGAAATAATTGTTGTTTAGATTGAAACTTTGTGGGTTGTAATGCTTTGTAATCTGGTAGACGGATACCTAAATTTCGGAGATGAATTCTGCTTCCATTTTCAGGGATAAAAATTATATGGTCTCACAAGCTCGAAACCCCCAATATGATCAGTCGCCGTCGTGAAAACCTCAAAACCTATAATCACTGGTTGTCCTGAGAATTGGACGTAACAAGGAAATACCTCTCTGTGCGAAGTGTGGAGTTCCTCAACCCGGGGGGGATCTAGTTTGTATAGTTACTGCTGTGGTTTATGTTTTTTTTTTTTTTTAATTCGCGTAATGTGGGGTGGAGTCCAACTGGGTCCACTCGGCACGGCGGCCACTGATTGGCCTATTGTAGCCTACCTGGGGTGATTATGATGATGGAGAATTTGGTGGAATGAAGATTGGCAGGAGAAACCGAAGTACTCGAAGAAAACCCGCCCCAGCGCCACTCGATCTCGGCTCGCCACTGTGGGACGCCAGCGACTAACAGCTTGAGCTATGGCGCATCCTGATTTATGGGTTAAACGGGTGATTTATCGTGAAATTTTTGTTGTCACGATAACATGGAGTGAAACCCAATGAAAAATTATTGTTCCTCCAATAAATGAAACTCGTTTAAAGCGGAAACGTTACTGAAAAAAAAAAAACCATTTTACCTGAAAACGTCCTACTTATTTAGCGGGTTTGTTAAATGCAGTTCTCTTTCGTACTTCGCGTTTTGCATTTTGTATGAGGAGACATATGCCAGTCACAAATGGAAAGTCGATCATAAACTGTACATTTTATTCAACAATTTTTAATTTTAATAGTGAACCCATGAAAAATGTGGGCACGCGGTAGCGTAGTTGGTTGAGGCACTATGCTACGAGCCGGAAGGTCGTGGGTTCAAGTCCCGATGAGGTCATTGGATTTTTTTTTTTCNTAATCCTTCCAGCCGCACTATAGCCCTGGGCTCGACTCAGCCTTTAACAGAAATGACTACCAGGAAACCAGGAATATTCTTGGGGGTAAAGGGCGGCCGGCGCGTAGGGCTGACAACCTTGCCGCCATCTATAAGCAGATTGTCTTGAAAATGTGGGAACCTCAACATCTCACAACCCTATGGGCCACCACGGCCTGGTACAGGGATAACTTTACTTACTTTAACCCATGAAAAATATATCATATAAAAGCAGTAAAATATGAGGAAAAGGAAAGTATCAAACAGTCTAATAGTTTCTGGGACTGGGTCAAGATGTCGCCACAGGTCTGTGTTACTAACGCGCTGCGGTGAGTCTGGGCATTACAACGTTGGTTTAGCGCTGTCATCTTGGCAACCTGTGGTGAATTGTGGAACAGGTACATTGTTGCGCTTGTTTGCTTCGGTATTGTATAAAAATCCAAAGTAAATAAATTGTTAAAAATGAAGCTCGAACCATCATGATAACTGTTAGTGTACTCTTACTTTATATAACAATGAAAACGCAATCTTGTAACAGTTGCGTAACAGGATGCTTCTTGAGGAGGTCGGGAAGTGATTAATTAAATTTAATCCTTTGTATGAAAAGCAAGGACACGGGAATTGGCCTTCACTTGTTTTGTGGGAAAAAGCATAATTCTGGAACAGCAATGGCGAGGTCGTGACTTTAGTGAATCGCACATAAACTCTGTCGTAAAGCCATAACACTTGAAGGTGACTCTTCATGGATTGATTCGGTGTTCCAGGAGTCACTCACTTTAATTGCAGTTAAAAATAGGCCTCCTCGCAGGAATATAAATATTTCGATATATTTTCCGGATTCATTTTTCATGTAATTCGGTTATTTCTGTCGCGTACGTATTCTCATAGTAAGCACTGCGCTTTAAAGCGTTAGTGTGTACTCATTAATAGGCACTTATAAAAGTAAAGGTATCTCTGTAACAGGTCTTGGAGGCCCATAGTGTTGTGAGATGTTGAGGTTCCCACATTTTGTAGACAATCGGTTCACAGATGGCGGTAAGGTTGTCAGCCTTACGCGCCGGCCGCCCTTTACTCCCAAGAATATTCATAGTTCTCATTTCTGTTAAGAGGCTGAATCGACGCCAGGCCCACAGTGCGGCTAGAAGGATTGAGTAAATTGAAGAAAACCCATTGATCTCATCGGGACTTAAACCCCGTACCTTCCGGCATGTAGCATAGTGCCTCAACCAACTACAGGCACTTATACTGGACCTTTCTCGAAGAACCAAATCACCTGACCCTCTTACCTTCGGTTTATAAACCGGAACCATAGGCGTCACCTGCCGAGGAAACGAAATCTACAAGATTGGCAGTTAATATGCCGCGTGTTATAAACACGGACATGCGTTTTGTAAAATATTTTTTTTTAGAATAACTCACCATCACAGTTATTGCTCAAAATGTCTCCCTTCTGCTCTTATACAAACTTGAAGCCAGTTCACTGACCTCGCTAGATGTGTTTCACAAATATTGGGCTTCATTTCATCCAATATGTGGGGATTATTCGGACAAATTTTGTCTCTCATATTTCCCCACAGATGGAAAAAGCGGGATATAAGTCTGGGGAGGTTGGAGGCTACAATTTCAGACTTGTCAGTATGTCTTCAAGCACCTCTTTTGAAACGTTACTGGAATAAATATGATCTGAAAGTTCATCACTATTGTAGCTATGTTAACATAATTGACTTTTTGGACATTATCCAACGTCATGTTTTCATTTAAAACTGTGTTTCGGACACTGGACTCAGCCCCTTTCCTCAGGCAAAATGCCTGCTCAGTTGGGTCCAATAGATATAATTAGTCCCTATTTCCAGACATAGAACCAACACAAGCAGGATATATAAATAATTACACACACGCACATGTATGTACAGTAAAATGAACAACTAATAAGATGCACTGATATATTGGGTTTTCGGACTTTATCCATCGTCCTGATTTTTAAGATAACTAAGAAAAACACGACGTTTCGGAAACTGGATCTGTGTCCGTCCTCAGGTGAGGTAAAACACCTATTCTGTTGGGTCCCTTAGAAAGAGCTAGCCTCAATCACTGGTCCAGAATAGGTGTTTTACCTCACCTGAGGACGGACACAGATCCAGTTTCCGAAACGTCGTGTTTTTCTTAGTTATCTTAAAAATCAGGACGATGGATAAAGTCCGAAAACCCAATATCTCTGTGTGTTATACACCATCGTCAGAATCCTATAGTAACAACCAATAAGGTGGTTCAAGAGCTGGCCTAATCGATAAACAGACTTACGAAGCGTTATTGAATAATATTGGAATTGATAGAAAGCCTCGACCATTCTCTTGTTAATATTTAAAGGTCATTAATACTATATTTATAATTGAGATGAGTTACTATGTTCCATATATTCAACTACTGACATTTTGTGAAAGTGTGAACATATCTCTTTCGCAGAAAAAAAATTGTTTAAGAAATCCCCCCTGGAGAAATCAGTGCCTCCTGTTATGGGGCGTATCTCCCCAGAGGCCAAACAGCGTGGCGCTACCAAATATGAATGATTTCTTTCGTCGCCGGAAACGGATATCAAGCCCTGATTGGCTTGAAGCCTCTCGATAGACACAATACACAGCGATCTCACCCACGGCCCTATAGAGACATCTGTGTGTCTGCCCAAGGCCGCATTCAATTGTCTTGATCTTTGGTTCCCAGCACGGCCAGTCAGAGTTATGCATTAAGCAGTTCCCATCTTCCCTTTCATATTTAGATGATGAATATTAATGACGTGCCACTTTTCTTGTCCCATTTTCTTTTCATACGGAATCAAGGTGTAAATACGTACTTAGTAGACATCTGTATATTTCTGTTCAAGATTTACATATTTTTATGCATTTAAGCTCATGTTTACAATTGATGTAATTGTTAAGCAATTATCGTTTTATCGAAATATAAAGATTTATTTTGGGATTATGATAATACCTGTTATTTCTAAGTGACAGAGTACGAGAGGGTTTTCAATTAACGTATTTGTCGTGTAGTTAAATTTTTCTCGAAATATAAAGAACCCATACTCTTAATTTAATCACCAAGGTAGGAACAAAGTCAAAGTCACATTGCGACTGACGATTAGAAACAGTGATTGGAGTTCATATTTATAATATAATTTTCTTCTGGGTTAGAAGTTCTTCGCTGCATTTACGGATTATATAATATTCTTACGAGTATATATCAAAATTTTATTCCATCCGATAAAAATAATAAATTCCATGAAACAGAGACTTTTAGAA
Source organism: Cryptotermes secundus (assembly GCF_002891405.2). Classification (NCBI taxonomy): domain Eukaryota; kingdom Metazoa; phylum Arthropoda; class Insecta; order Blattodea; family Kalotermitidae; genus Cryptotermes; species Cryptotermes secundus. Next base: position 190,165 of record NW_019721017.1, on the reverse strand, counting down.
AGTGAGGAGTTTTATTTTCTGGGATATAACGTCATGTAATCCCATGGAATTTAACAGACGTTCTGGAGGAACATGTCGTCTCTATCTTCAGGGTGGAAGAATAAGCCAGGTGAGAAACCACCAAAACAATTCTTTCTGCCTGCGTTGTGCTGTGTCTAGCTTGGCTTAAACTTTCACACTAAAAGTGGAAGCAATATGCTCCTCTGAAACATCCATTGACATTCACCGGACTCTACGGCTTCATGTCCCAAAACGTAGAAATCTTCATAGCCACCGCNTCATTAGCGCATTTAAGAATGAACTATTTGTCATATTAACCCTTCTGCTAGTACTATATGTGCCGTAGTGATAAGCCTACAGGCTTGATGACCGTGGAAACGGGGTTTGATTTCCGGCAGGAGCAATATATTTCTGTCTAGACCTGCTCTGGGGCCGACCCAGCCGTATATGTAATTTGTAGGGGGAGGGGCTCATTTCCCTGGAGTTAAGCAGGTGGGACGTGAATTTTGCCATTTACCTCCTCCTAGTGCCGAAGTTAAAATTTCACCGAGCTATACTTCCACTCATCCATACGTCTTCATGGCAGCTTGCTTTATTAGGCACAAGGACAGTTTTACTTTACCCCTCTATGTAGTTAATGAGCCGGGGTAGCGTAGCNGTCGCGTGGTCAGCGCAACGGATCCCCACGGCCGTTAATCTCGGTTTTCTAGACCTTAGCCGCTACTTTTCCGNACTGACTACGGACTGGACGACCGAGGGGTCGGAGTTCGAGCCCCGGTGGGGTCAGAATTTTCTCGTCTACATATCATCCAGACCGGCTCTGGGGTCCACCAAACCTCCTATCCAATGGTTACCGGGGGTAAAGCGGTAGGGGTGAAGCTTACCACTCACCACTTTGACACTAAATGTGGAAGTAATATGCTCCTCTGAAACATCCATTGGCATTCACCGGACTCTACGGCTTTATGTCCCAAAAGGTAGAAATCTTCATAGCCACCGCTGTGAGAACATGAAATACAACGGTTCAGGAAATTCCATGCTTATCTGGGTAGTCTATTCCAAGTAGTCGCTTTCAGTTAAAGTTCTCCATCACTAATTACTTATGTACTCATCTCAGATTACAAGCTCGGCATCTATTGTCCTATTTAAGAAGAAACTCCGTGGCCTTTAGTCCACAAGCGAACTATACCGACCGAGCCACCGCCGCTTGTCGGCGAAGTTAGTGCCAACTTTAGCGGATAGAGGGTGTCGCGTGGTCAGCGCAACGGATCCCCACGGNACCCGGAACCTGTGGATCTATAGCCAGGAACTCTGACCACTAGACCGCAGAGGCGATCGTTGTCCTACTTACTCCTACNTCTATAGCCAGGAACTCTGACCACTAGACCACAGAGGCGATCGTTGTCCTACTTAGTTACCTCCGCAAACGACAGTGGAACGGTAAGGGTAAATTTACACCGCCGAAGGCCCTCGAGATTTGTGAGCGCGCGCGCAGGTGAATCTGCACGTTATTAGCAAGTAGTAGCTGGAGAAAGTGATTGGTAACCGGGACNGGTAGTCTATTCCAAGTAGTCGCTTTCAGTTAAAGTTCTCCATCACTAATTACTTATGTACTCATCTCAGATTACAAGCTCGGCATCTATTGTCCTATTTAAGAAGAAACTCCGTGGCCTTTAGTCCACAAGCGAACTATACCGACCGAGCCACCGCCGCTTGTCGGCGAAGTTAGTGCCAACTTTAGCGGATAGAGGGTGTCGCGTGGTCAGCGCAACGGATCCCTACGGCCGTTAATCTCGGTTTTCTAGACTTTAGCCGCTACTTTTCCGTTCAAGTAGCTCCTCAGTTATCCTCACTAGGCTGAGTGGACCCCGTTCCAGACCCACTACTTCTCAGAAAATCTGGTAGCGCCGGGAATCGAACCCGGAACCTGTGGATCTATAGCCAGGAACTCTGACCACTAGACCGCAGAGGCGATCGTTGTCCTACTTACTCCTACTCCGCAAACGACAGTGGAACGGTAAGGGTAAATTTACACCGCCGAAGGCCCTCGAGATTTGTGAGAGCGCGCGCAGGTGAATCTGCACGTTATTAACAACTAGTAGCTGGAGAAAGTGATTGGCAACCGGGAAACGGTGGTGGCGAAAAACACATTCCTAGTTCTGGAAGAAATCGACCCATACATTTTCATGATAAATGTCTAACCAGTATTTACTTACTTTGATTGCTGAATCTGCCACATGGAGGAGCGTTCCGACGCTGTGAAGCTTACTTTCTTATGAGGTGTCATCCCTTGACGTCGTGGGGCATGAAAATATGTACAAAGGCTCCATAGATGTCGGCGTCTTTTGAAGCGTCTCTTGAGACAAGGCAAGTCTACAGTTCTCATCGCCACTGGTTCATCCTGCGGACACCAGACAGTGAGGTGTTTGAACGATTTCAGACAAAATTATGAAGGCTTGGCTCAGATCTTGCGTACGTCAGCAAAAGTCCCTTCCGAGCGGGTGTCGTGATTCGGGTTATTCGTAATCATCTCTGGTTTATCAAAGGGAATCCCCGTAAGCAGTCCTACGTCTCACGGGCCACGAACGCTTCTTCGTATATTTTTGTCCTTATACTTTTAGCACTGTTATCAGATGTGACCCACGACCTCCTCTGTTGCTAACTATCCCCACTTGTGCTCTGTCCACAAGACGTTATGGTCGAATGGTTAAAACTCTTGTCTCATACTCTGGAGTATCGAGTTTAAATACCGGCCCAGAGACAGACCATCCTGACTAGGTTTTTCATGGTATTCCTCAGTAACCACCAGCTATATATCGCGATAATACCTCAAATTAGGCCACAGCCGAATCTTTTCACATGTTTCCCAAATAATTATTCACTAATCAACCTACTATTCGACGCTATATACTTTCTGTGAGCTAATGGTAGCATCCTTAAATAAAATGTTTGTTGAGGAAGGGTAAGTGATCAACTCGAAACAGAGATTGTACCGACCAAGCTACCTTAAGCGGTAACGTTTCTGGTTTGTATTCTGGAAGTGTCCGGTTCAAACACAGCCCGGGGCACCCACTATTCTGATAGCGGTTTCTCGTCCTTCTGTTCAGTCCTGCTAGGCAAATTGCTTGCCAGAATAATACCTCACATTATTCTAGCTAGTTCATTAATCATAGTTTGTGCTACTGACAGCGTCATTAAATAAATCATGAAGGTTTATGATCCCCTCATAGACGAACAAGGGTTCATCCTATACTATGGCAACTTCTCCGGCAGTACAGTGTCACGTGTAGTCTATCACAGGGCTGCAGGCGCACCGACAAAAAACGGCTCATATGTTTTCTGCGTCTAAGTAAGAGTGGTGAAGATCACTTTGCTCACTTCCGTTGTCATTAAGAATGACCGGGCAATCGTATAATGATGTCCATGTTTCCATCTCCTCTAATTATTTCCTGTCCTTCTATTCCACGAAGTTTCATCGCTGTACCTATACCAGATCATCAGTTGATGCCATGAAATGTTCTTCCGACTTCTTTCCGCCTTTCTGTTGCTCCTCTAAGTTGTCAGGAAAGGATCAGCAGCGGCAACAACATCTGCATCCTTAAGAAGTCGAGATTTTTTTTTCTTTTTGCAAATTGATACAAGTAGTTGTTTCAAAAACGTCCCTTTCTTTGACTGCTGCTCCTACAGAAAACAAACTCCGTGGCCTGTAGTTCGTAAGCGAGCTATACCGACCGAGCGACCGCCGCTTGTCGGCGAAGTTAGTGCCATCTTTTGCGGGTAGAGGGTGTCGCGTGGTTAGCGCAACGAATCCCCACGGCCGTTAATTTTAGGTTTTCTAGATCGGAGGCGCTATTTCCTTGAAATAGCTCCTCAGTTACACTCACAAGGCTGAGTGGACCCCGTTCCAGAACCAGTACCTCTCAGAAAATCTGGCAGCGCTGGGAATCGAACCCGGACCTCTGGGTCTGTAGGCAGGAACTCTGTCCACTAGACCACAGAGGCTGCTCCTACACATTCTCAAAAAAGAACAAAGATAGGAGTATGATTCACAGGATGTTAGAGTGACAGTAAGTTTACGGACTCACCAAAACTCAAACCAAGGCTTGTTATACTCGCATGTTATAACACTACACCATACCCATTTCTCGCTCTGGTGGCGGAAAATCGAGAGTTGAAAAAGAAGGACCGAGTGAGGCAATTGTTTTTGAATGCCTTCTGGACGAGCTTCGATACTAAAAAGTTGAATAACGCTACGGGCTGCCAGGGAGATGCTGTGTTACTGTCTCACTTTCACTTGTTTGCAGCCTGGCACGGGATTGTGCCGTTGTATGAAGTCCATCGGTCGTCATTTTGAGTGCTCTCAGTCGCCATTACAGCAGGCGGACTATGTCCAGTATTCGGACCGATGAGTTATGCGTTATGCAATTGTTTCCATTTCCTGGTTGCTCACTTGTCTATCGCACTCACTTTTACAGTTAAATCTGTTCAGAAATGCGCTCTGCATTAAGCGCATAAAGTGGGCGGATAATGATTTAATGCATCTGCATACTAATAGACGGATTTCGATCAACTTTTGTATGTAATGTCTACATTGAAACCTATTTAGCTTTGTTATTCCTCTATTTCCCTTTCTTGAGTACAAATTGTAGGCTTATGCTGTCTGAAGGCTTGTGTTTATCTCTCTGTACCCCATTTGAATCTTTGAACTAGTTGACTGATTTTCATGAAACTCGGTATAGATGGTGTTCCATATAAAGCGACATCATTTTCACAAATTTCATTCGCTCGAAATTGTGTGCTCGGGTTGCTCTAACGCCCTTGTTATAGGGCATATGGGGCACTATACTACAATCCGGAAGGTCGCGAGTTCGATTCCCGATGTGGTCATTAGATTCTTCAATTGACCTGTTCCTTCCAGCCGCACTATGGCCATGGGTTCGATTCAGCGTCTAACAAAAATGAGTACCAGGAATCTTCCTGGGGTTAAAGGTCAGCCGGTCGGAGCGTAAGCCTGACAACCTCGCCGCGATCTGTGAGCTGATTGTCTAGAAAATGTGGGAGCTTCGACTTCTCACAACCCTATGGGCCTCCGCGGCCTGTTACAGGAATAGCTTTACCTTACCTTACCTTTTACCTTCTGAGCATGTATCATTATCATGGTGACTGTAAGATGCATGAAGGTTGCAAACTTATTACCGCCATGGTCCTATTGCCTTTATCATGGAGGAAACAGTGGAAAATAAATTCGTTTAGACTTGAATCGAGGAATATAAGGGCAAAATTAATACATTTTCTAAGCTTCCATTCCTGCAAGAAGCAATACGAAAGGCTTAAACCATACACACAAACACACACACATTTGGAAATGTACACTTTTTTTCCTCTCTCTGTTAGCCATAAAGGACGATGATGATGATGATGATGATGATGATGATTAAAACTAGCAATAATGATGAAGATAATAATAATAATAATAATAATAATAATAATAATAATGAAAACACCACTATCGGGCGCACTAGTGGGTACTACTCCTACATTGTATTCGACCCATGATTGAAATTTCAACACGGAGATCTGTTATCCTGAAGGACGTTTTTCGTGGTTCTCCTAACTTCCTTCACGAAATGGAGCAATACCTCAAATCATACAATATCTCCTTTCAAACCCTTTCAAATTGATTATTCTCCCTTCGTCCTACCATTCGACGCCGTGTAGTGTGAGATATTAACGGCGTCGCTAAGTGTACCATAAATAAGCAAAATACTGCGCCGCAAGATGGATAGGTTGGTTTGTTAAGATCCATTCCAGCCGATACGTCACGCTCTGAATCTTATGAACACTGCATGTGACAAAAAGATATCGGGCACAAAAATGCTTCTTCTGGAGATGACAAACCGGGGAACGGAAACGGAAGCACCGTGAAACCATCTTCCTAAAAGAACCACTGAATCAGAATAGCGTGTTTATAGTGTACTGAAACACTTTGGGGTTTCTTTCAAACGCGTCTCACTTCTTAGTGTATACTTAACTGAAGACGCCATTCCGTGGGAATATTCTGACCGCTGCAAAGCTGGCATTTGTTTAAAGAAACATTCCTTTAAATGTTTCCTTGGTAACTTACAATTTCTGTCGTTGAAAAATCACGAACAGTTTAGATTTAACTTTTCAGAGACAGCGGGAGAAGTTTCTTTCACTGATCTTCCCAAACTTCATACAGATTGGGCGAGATATCTCGTGCATAACATGGAAAGGGTTAAATCTGGTAATGGAATCTTCGCAAAGATGCAAGCCTATCTATTACATGTAACTTTATTACAGTTTGGGACGCCTGTTAGTTTACTCAAAACCCTAAATATATATACAGTGTTAAATACGTGTAAGTAAATAGTCCATCTAGTGAACTGTTAAGTAGTGTTAATTCAAACAGAATTTGTAGCCATTTGTAAGATAGATATTTCATGTTACTTACATAATGTTCAACAGAAGTTAAAGTTTTGTAAGGGGTTTCCCCTGTTTTCTATAGACCCTCGAAGTAAATTCTGAAATCGTTAGGTAATATAAGCCAGATCGTTTCCTTCCACATTGTCCCGGTATTATCATTTACAATAATCTCTACTACAAGCCATACAGCATATAGCCTACAGCTGATGAAGGCCGCGCCATAGCTCAAGCGGTTAGTCGCTGGCTTCGCACTGCGGCGGCTCGGGTTCGCGCCCGGGTCTGGTCAAGTGGGATTTATGGTGGACAAAGTGGCGCTGGAGCAGGTTTTCTCCGAGTACTTCGGTTTCCTCTGCCAATCTTCATTCCACCAATTGCTCCACAATCACCCTCACCTATCATCTGGGGCTGGTACAATAGGCCAGAAGTGGCCCCAGTACAAGGGACTTAGTCCCACCCCACTAGCAATAAAAAATACTGTTGATGAAATTTCGTCAAATAGAAAAAGAAAAAATATATGATTTGATATTGTCGAGGCAATGATCATTAGACACGAAACCCGGCATGTACGCGATTGATATTAGAATTTTCTAGAGCAAGTATATTCAGTAATGATGTAGGAATTCTTTATCCTAAATAGAAGTAATTAACTAACCGACTAGCCGGTTAACTCCATGGCATAGAGTCCTTCTTGAATATTTAGTAGCCACTCAGCTAATCAACAACATTTTCGTCTCTTACAGATATGAGACCCGGAAGTACATTGCGTGTTCTTAATATCCCCGCTACTGGCCCCTATATTGAACGAAATTAATCGAGTTCATATCTCACACTCCAGGTTTTCATGTCTTGAGACCAAAATTTTTTGTGCGTGTCTTACCTCTTTGATGCGTCCTGCATTCCAACGCATCTCATTGTCCTTGGAGAACGTTTTGAAGAATTTAAGAGTAAAATTATTTTATCTTTGCTCAAAATTATTATTGCATCTGCAAGAAATTTTAAATTTATCTCTGTATATTGTTACTATTAACGGTTTCTGAAATTATTTTGAACCACCCTATTTCTCGAGCACATCCTTAAAAGAACATGACACGAATTTGGTTCGCAGGATACTGGAATAATATTTAGTTTGTGGTCTCTCAAAGTAAGGCATACTCGATTTTACAACAGCAGCATCATACCTATTTCTCGCTCCGGTAGCGGAAAATCATGAACAAAAAAGGGACTCAGTGTGGCCTTTGTTTTTAGCTGCCTAAGCCTACCAAGTGGTCGTTTGCCTTCTTGTTTATTCCAAAGAAATTATACAAGTTTTCTTAATGCAGGAGTTCCAGAACTCGTTTTGTTTTACAGAAAATTACTCGGGAAACAAAAATAAAAATCTACAAAATTGTATCTTAAAATCCAAGCAGAACGGCGAAGCGGTTGTACTACATTTGTGCTGTGCCTGTGCGCTGGTTAAATCTCTCTAGGCGAATGCTGGATAGCGCGTTCAAAGAACGCATGCACCGCTTCCTTCCAAATCCTTACATATTCACCACTCATCACTCTCTTATCTTTAAAATTTAAATATTCTTGTTAAATAGCCTGATAATCGTTATCTTGCCTCAAAATTGGATGCGTTAATTATTTGAGGGCGATAATTTTCGGTAAATATGCCAAATTCCCAACACTTCGTTCCACGATACATTTCGCATTAATCAACAGCACTGGCACTATACTCTTTAATCGGCCACGGTACACGTCTTAACATAGAAGATGCAACTCAAATTATCATAATGCAGTACTAGAATAGACAGAACATTTAATGTGAGAGATGATAGCACATGTAACACCTTTATAATTTGATAGACCAAGACATGACACTTATACAAAACTGTAGCACAAGAAACTTACAAAAGCACATTATCAGAATATGGTAGGCCATGACTGCACCACGTACCGAGCTGTAGACGACAGAATGAACCGCGCGCTGTTCTGGCACTGCGAACTCCGAACATCATTCTCGTCAAGTCGGAGAGAGGATGTGACGTCATGCGACCATAAGAACCGCGGTCTTGTCTCAAAACCGATGCACGATTATTTTGAAATATGTCTCGAAATCGTCTATTTTCTAAGTGAAATATTTGTAACTGGAGCTTCATGCCTTGAAGAATTGCAAAATAGTTGCACTGCCCAGGACGACGCTAAGTAAACAGTACATACCACCTTACTTACTCATGGAGCTGAGCCCTTCTTGAGGAGCCGCCAATTCTGCAGCTGCTCAAGAATTTCCCAGCATTTTATGGAACCTGAAGGTTCATTGCCGTGTTCACAAGCGCCCTCCATTGGTCCCTATCCTGAGCCAGATTTGTCCAATCCATACCATCCAATCCTATCTCTCTAAGATCCATTTTAATATTGTCCACCCACCTACGCCTTGGTCTTGCCAGTGGTCTCTTTCCTTCTGGCTTTCCCACTAAGTATATACCACCAATATCACAAAATTTTGGGGAGGGCAAAACCCGATATATTTTAAGCAATACGAATTCACAAAATCAGGTACATTGTAATGATTAAGTAGACTTACTTGGTTCAGGACAAAGACCAGTGACGGGCTCTTGAGAACACCGTGTATAGCTTCAGGATTCTACAGAATGCGTGAAGATTCTTGACTAGCAGGGCGTCTATTGGCTTCTCAAGGACTTTATTCCATGAAGTTTGTTAACGACTGACTTGAAGACTAATGCCACTGTAGTCCTAGTACTAGTTACAGACTAGTGTCGTGGTAGTTATATATTTCTAGCACTTTCTGAGTGCTCGTAATTTGTCGAATATAACGTAACATAAACAAACACCTTATCGTGGTGAGGGTGTTTGAGTATGCCAAGGACCCTGAGAGCTATACCAGCGGTAGCGTAGCTACTGGCAGGGCCTCCCTTGCTGGACAGGTCAAAGGGTAGGCATCAGACGAAGAGAGACACCGAAAACTGATGCCGGAAGCAGCGTCATCAGCGGCGACTTGAAGCACAGAGAAAATGATGCTCGAGATGGTTCAAGTTCGTATAGCAACAGGCGTGACCAGAGTGGTTTGAACGGCTGTTGTACTGCGATGTGGAAAGCAAATGGAAAAACTACCACATTATCACTATTCCTGGATAGTCTCTTTCCAAAAACAGAAGATCGCATTAAGTGGAGAAACTGTTTTGGAAGAGGCTGTGGACCTGTCATCTGACAGATTACTGATGAATGAATGAATGAAAACAAACACGGTTCAAGATCTTGCACAGTGGACTCAGCATTGACCCCTTAATCCTTATATTCTGTCCTGAAGATTGAGGCAGCAGGATCGTCTGAAATGTCAGTAACTATCTGTCTAAACAAAACTGTCATAATGCACAAGGCCACATGACCTTTTCACCGCCGTGAAAACCTGAAAACTCATCTCAAGTAGTTATTGGGCGAGGACACACCAAGCCAACTGGCAACTGCTTTGCCGTTTCCTCAGTTTGCGCTGCTCCATTCAGTAACATGTGTTCAACTCAGGCTGATAACAGCTCTCGAAAATTGCGGTTGCGTTGCGGTTGCCAGTTTCCTTGGTGTGCCCTCGCCCAATACGTTATATATTTTGTCCCTGTCATCTGACGTAAATTATAAATCAATGCCTCTTGTGAAATTTGAAGCCAAAACCTGCATTGTAAACGGCAGCCAGAACAGAGGTTCTTCACGTTCAAATCCATAACTATCAATCATGTCATCTGTGACGGAAGTAATATTTTGAATGGAAGATCAAAGAAATTGTTATTTCCGTTCTTGAACCCAAACGGAATTATCAACAGTTAATCAACGCGGAGCCGGTCACGGTAGCCGAGCGGTCTAAGGCATGTACTGTCTTCGCTCGCTTGGAAACCGGGATCGTGGGTTCGAATCCCACTTAGGGCATGGATGTTTAGTTTTTGTGTGTGCGTTTTTCTGTGTTTGTGTACAGGTAGAGGCCTTGCGATGAGCTGATCACCTGCCCAAGGAATCCTACCGAACATGTAAGATCTAGAAAAACCGAAGTGAACGGAGAAGCTCATGGAGGTAGGCCTAGGCCCACTGGGGCTGTAGTGTCAATGAAAAAAAAATCAACGCGGAAGCCACGTATCATAGATTAAGAATAATTAATTTTTATTCGTAATCAACGGTGATGACCAATCATATTTCATCTCAGTCCAAGGAGGACAGAGTCGGTCGAATCGATTGGCTGGGATCATCAAAGCCATGAATTACAAATTACTGTACTAATCTACGTATGTACAGTTCGTTCTTAAAGTAATTTTGTTGGTCGATATGTTAGCATTGGCTTACAGAAGTTTGTGAGAAATGTGTACCGTATGGGTTCAAGTTAACGTAGTTCTAAGCCGACGTTCAGATATGTCAGATGTTAGATACATTTGCGTGTAGTCTTAGATATGCTGTGAATATTTCGATGTCTGCGTGCCACCTACTTTCACCCTGAAGATGGAGGCGACATGTTGCTCCAAAACATCAGCTGACTCTTCAGTGGACTGTGTGCCGTTATATACCAGAAAACAAAAATCTTAATAAGTTCCTGCTTTACATTTGTGGTGCTCACATTTTTATTACAAGTCTGTACTACATTTTGGGTCATATTTTGTGGTAGGGCTAATGTTTAAAAGGAAATCTTGAATCGGCGATGGTAAAATAAAATCATATTCATGACGAAACTGAGCAACCTTTGAATGTAGTTTATTTTGGAACATATTGTCATGTGTAGGGGTGTGTGTATGACATAAAACGGGGTTTTGGATTGGATATATTGACACCTTACACACAGTACTTGGAACTGCAGGCAATTACAGCGCTATTGCTAGTCTGACATGTTACAGCTCACCGTTACATGTGCACTAGGATTCTCAGTCTTCACTAGCCATATCCCAGCAACAGAATTATGACAGTCTCACTGTCACTTCAAATCATACATGAAATGTTTTCACTCCCTAATTCCTTTCTTGCCATTAGTATTTGGGCTATTTTAGGAGTTTTGTTTAACATCAAAATACTTGCATTTGAAACTAAAATAAGGTTCAAGTTAAACAATTCTTGTTGTGGTATTCTGGTATGCCATATGATCTGATAGGTCATTAGCAGCCCTTTCGAAGAATATAATGTGGGTACCTTCATGATATCAGTGAGTCAGATCGAGAACAGTGTGGGAAAATGGGCCATGGACACCAGAAGAAGGCAATCAGAGCCAGTGATGAGGAAGAGGAAGCAAGCCTCAGGTAGGCCAGCAGGAACTGTAGACCCTGAGAAGGGCAATAACTACGGAACACAAGGCCTTGAAAAGAGCAATTACAAAAGGGGCTACAGGCCCTCTGATATCTCTTACAAGATTTAAGGCATGGAAGAAGGGCCGTTAGAAAAAACTGGGTAAAACCATGAAATTTCATAGCCACCAGCATAAAGATGCAATTGTGGAAACATAATAGGTTATTCTCAAACTTGGACATTTTCTTACTATTGAAAATACCTATTCTTCTCTTTGGTTGCTGGTAAAATAAACTGCACCGAGAAATGAAATATATTATTTACTGTAACAGTTCTATGGGAATATATTCCTGTTGAACAGTGATCAGTTATTTATGTTGTGAATCTGTATGGTGACTGTGTGATGCGTTATTCATTTGTCAGTCAATGGAATAATGGGCACATCTAGACAATTGCAATGATATTCATCCTGTCATCCAGCAGTTTTTCCTTGCAACTACAGATCTGAATAATTCATGGCTTCCATTTAATGCTATGTAGACACCCTGTGTTTGGTCTCAGCATTTGTCTAGTGCCCTCTGGCTAGACAGAAAATTAATTTTTTACATGCTAGATACTTTGGCCAAATATTACAAGTTATGCTACTTTAGAGACATTCTTTGTGAAATTCGTGATTTTCCAAAGTGGCAGACCTGTCCACAGGAACTCTGTAGCTTTAAACACAAGTTGTTGCTTTTGTCGATGTTCTTATTAATAAAGTTAACCAGATTGGTTGGAGAGTTTTTATTATTCCATATTTACAGCCATTAACTTATCCCCCACATTGCGTCTATCATAACTCGTCTTTTACTAGGTTTGGTGTCTCTGCAATCATCTCATATATACTGTCCCAAAATGTCATGCGGTCAGGAAAGAAATGCTTCTTGATTGTCAGCTTGTCATTGATGTCAACATACCGGAATTTGTCGGGTTCAATGACTGGCCACATAATATTATTCAGGTCTGGAGATTCTTGTGGAGTTGGATCCCTGTAACATGAGCAGTTTTTATTGGTTTGGAGAACGGTTTAGCGTTGGTCATGATTGGGAGGGGGGGAGTGACTACTAGAGGAAGCCTGTAGAGTGTATGGTTCAGAATGGTGCAACAAAATCTGCTAATAACTCATAATCTGACCAATTCTACAACTTATAGAACATCGTACTGTTTATTCAAAAGCTACATTTTGCTGCAGAGAGTGTGTATGGGAGAGTTGATGATCTCATGGCAGGGTGTGCCGAGATTATGGCCTTTTGTGATGTGACTGCATGTAGTTTGGTAGATAGGCATCAGTGATGTACAGCAATCTTCTGTCTTCGTCTTCATGGCAGAAGAGTGAGGTGACAGGTCCCTGCAAAATGTTGGCACCAATCTACCAAACTACACTGCATCATGCCCCAGAAGACCATATTTTATATACAGGATTCATATGATTTTCAGAAGAACAAATGTTGATAGTCTTCGTGTACAACATTAACTGACTGATCTTTGTAATGGAAGCACAGTGTATTGTCTGTGAGGTAGGATGTGAATTTGTAAATATTTAGATGTCTTTCAGGCTCCGAAGAGCTAAACTGTCACAATGTTGTTTTCGTAAGTCCCATTTAATTATATCAACACTTACCCCATCATTCTAGATTATCTATTTTCATGAGGTTTTGTACTAGAATTTCTTAACGTTTTTCTTGTTTCTTGTATTGCTATAACTGCCTAACCCATTGAAAGTTCAGAAGAATATATGTTAGAAGTTATTCACTCATGCACTATTTTTTGTTAATGGTTCCTTTTTCTGGACTCAGTATTGCAGAATGTGACCTAAAACTAAATAAAATATTTGTCATGCTTACCCATTTTGTGCAAAGTTGGTAACAATGCGCAGCAGACACTCAGTGATATGAAAGTGTTCTTTATCTATGACAAGTTTCGTGCCAGCAATTATGTCGGGGAACATGTAGAGAGTGTCATCTCCATGTGGTACCCCTGAAACGAAACATTTCTAAAGTATCATTCAATGGTATAGAAACTTTACTAGTGACAGTGTGCAACCGTCCCGTCGCTCGTGGCGTCCTTCCCGTACCTGCTGCTGCTTCCTCTTCTTTTTGTCACTCCCGTTTCCCCCCTTACCACGTTGGTTCTTTTTGTCTCAGGGTAGGTTGGGCATCAGTGGGGTGTAGGAAACCTAGGAGTTGCTGGTAGGGCATGAGAACCCTCTCAGGGAGTTTGACGGGTTACATTCGGGGTGACCCCATTTACTGAATGCCAGACTAACTCAAATGGTGGTTGCTTTTATTTATTTACACTTATTCTATTTCACTTGATTTCACACGTGGGGGATTGCTAAACTGCTATAACCCCCTTTTACGGATGTTCTTTTGTTTATTCCACTCTCGGAATACATCCGGACACGTCTAAACCATTCAGTGCCCCACTTTTGTGTGTCTGTGTGGCGTCAGCTTCGCCAAAGCGTGGTGAAGCCAACCCATGCAAATTCCATTACATAGTTTCACCACTTGTGTAGTGCTTGCGGATTGGTTGTAACGAACTAATTATTTTGAATTCGACCAATAAGGTCTTGACTTACTTGCCCTTAAGGAAAAAGGCAACCAAAGCTCTTGGGATTCCCACTGACCTTATCCTGTATGTTGTCATTCATGTGGTGAAGTCCCTTAGCTTCTTGCGCACAAGTTATAGCGTGCATTCCTGGGCAAGAGAGGTTCTAAATTGGGTTACCTAAGGGCAGTCCTAAACTCCGTTCGGCTTCAAGTGTTGTCAAAGAAATCATACATACATGCATAATCATATGAACAAAGGCATTGTTTTAGTCTGCTTTGCTTATTAGTTAGGAACTATACCCTTATATTACCATGTTCACGTGACTATCCAACAATTTATCCACATTTGTCACAGCCTAATACATTTTGAACCAGCTGATAGATGTTCATGGAACTTACTATGAATATAATTCTCTAGGAACCACCCCACATTTCTACTTTTTTATTCCCTGTTATTACAAAGCCATTTGATGTAGCAGTAATGCTTTAGACTTCTATTCAGGAGATACTCAGTTTGAATCTCAGCTGGGACATCCCCTGTTCTGACTGAGGTTTTACATGGATTTCCTCACTCCTTCCAGGCAAATTCTGGGAATGTACCTTGACTAGGCTATAATCACTTCCTTTCAAATCTTTTCCAGTTCATTATTAAAAAAAATCATCCTATCGTCTATATAGAACAGACATTGACAATGTTGTAAAATGAACCACAAAAACAAAGAAAATTTTCCTATAATTGATAACACCAACATTGCAGACTTGTAAATTAATCCTGTTACTAGTGCACTAGTGTATAACTGCAAGATTTTATACAATAAAATGGTTTTGATAAACACAGCACACCCCCATATTACAGAAGGGATTCTTTCTTGAAAATGTGTATGTACCATACAGCATGAGTCCTATATTTCCATTGTTCTTGTTACAAGAGGATGCGCATATATGTTAGCATGAAGTTCTTTCAGTTCACAGTTGTAATAGAAGTATATTTTTAATGAAATAAGAGCAATGCACTGCAGTGTTTAAAATAAAATTGGAAAAGTGGCCCTTCTGCTAGCCATTCCCTTGTGTCACTGACACATGTGGATTGGCTGCCTGTTGGCCATCTACCATAGCCTCTTCTGTCATCAGTGCATGCACATATGCAACCTAAATTTTGTAAGAAATAACAATTTTGGCTGAATTTATTGTTGTTTTGAAATTTGTATTTTAAAAAACTGCCAGTTTTTATACCAGATTTCTATAAGGGCGAATTTATGGTCTGTACAATTAATTTCATGATCATGTATTACAGTTGCAGTAAGGTCAAAATTCCATGACCTGAATGTAATGTGAGGATATACTGTACATAACTTTATTCCTACTATATGTACTACAGGCCTGCCAATTTCATTTTCTTTTAATTACAGTGTGTATTGTGTGGAGCTCATCACTTGGTTGTTATGCATGGTTTGTCACCGTGAGACTTGACTGGCGCTTACCGAGAGAGAAACGAGGGTCTCTTCTGTGGTATGAAAAGTGATAAACAAATATAGGTGTGTCGCTGGCAGCTGTAAGTGTATTCACGCTCTTCTGTAGCCCATAATAATAGTTGAAGTCTGAAGTCATCTGTAGGGATCACAGACAACAGTTTAGAAACATTTACAATGTAATACTCGTATAATGAGCAAGCTAGTTCAGGCAGTAATGCTTTTGATTTCTACTTTGTAGGTGCCTGGGACCAGTGCAGTGAGTGAATTGTTGGAAACTGGTTACTCTCTGAAGTTCTATTTTGTAAATTGGGAGCAAAGAAATGTAAGAGGAAGGCTGATGCAGAAAAGAAGTTAAACATAAATTAACAAATATGAGGAAGGGTCAGAAGATAAAGAGGAAAGGAAGTCTTAAAAAAGGTACTTATCAATGGACATCTCTTACGTGTCAGGATGTGGTGCAACAACAGACTGGAAGATAATACTTAACACTTTGCGGACCAGCAATTTAAATATTTAAATCATCCTGTGGACTGGCATTTTTATACCTACTACCCTAACTTGTGCACTGTTCACTTTAAAAATTAATATAAAATCTCCTAATTAATTTTATGAACTAAAATTTTTTGAGAACTCTTACCAATGCTTCTAGAAGTGCTTGAGGGTGTGATATTTCTCGAAACATTGCCCTCTGTGAAGTGGCATTACGCAAAACTTGCAAATGTAGGCAGTCCTACTACTTTTCTTGTGAATTGCGCAAACACGGCATTGCCTAGAAGGCTGCTTCCCCTTGAAATGTTCACTCTTCACAATTTTCATGAGGGTATGTTTCCGCATATCACCCAAGAGTCACCCAGGGGGGTCAAAATGAGGCCTGCGTGGGGTGGGAGTAGACGGCCCCAGTCGTACTAAGACTGTGTCTGCTGCCTGTTCTGCCGCTACCGTGTGGTCTGTAGCCCAGGCTTTTGCCACATTCAGCAGAAATGCCTTGTATTTCAATTTTGAATGAGGGTTTAGATTTTTGAAAACCAAAAATGAATTGAAAATGGCACAATTTATAAGCCACAAGGCAACTTCCTTTGTCCACTTTACTGTTTTCTGAGGAAGAGAATAATAGACCAAGTACTGATCGGCTCTATCAACTCCCTTCATGAACTCGGAAATACAAACAGGCTTCTTTACCTGTCCATGTCTCCTTTGAACATCAACCATGCTTGAATTGTGAGTTGTGGAAAAACAGTTCCGCTACTTCAGACACTTGCGTTGGGTCCGATGGAATTTGCTTCACCCTTGGATTTCCAGTAAACTGTCCCAAAGCAGGCGTTTTGTCTACTTTTCCCCATGTGGCTGTCCCCGCAATGTTGCTACCCGCACTTTCGTCAGAGCTGCTGTCACTTTCAGTTTCACTTTCACTGTCTGTGGCCACAATTTTTTGTTCACCCCTGCCACACTCACTATCAGATTGTGAGTCGCTGTCACTAGAAGACTCACAAGAGACGTCAGATAGCTCATCGGAGAACAAGTGAGATATTTCTTGTTCTCCGAGGAACCTCTTGGACCTCAACCTCTTCTGACCTTGATCCATTTTGAACTACTGACTGACAGCTTGCTACGTAAAGCTTGAAGAAATAAAGGCATTTATTTTCCTTTGTAGGGGCATAAATTTACAGCGAGGTCTAGTAACTGATTGGTCAGCAGACATTCCAGAGCCTTATAACACAGCTGCAAGCAGCTACATGCTAGCTAGGTGGAGCCAGAGAGATGTATAGTGTGTTGCAACTTATTGTGTTTTAAAAACCTGTTAACACGCGAATGGTCCGCTATGTTTAAAAGCGAAAAACCTTTTAAAGGGTGCCCGGTCCGCAAAGTGTTAAATATAAAGTACAGTATGGTAGTGGCATTTACTTCACACTTGATGTAATTTTTATACCGTTATAACTGAGCCAGAGCCTCAATTTTTGTGTGAAGGTGAACATGGCAAGGAAATGAGAGAGGCACAACCTCATACCTCAGCCAGTTTAACGAGGTTAGTCCCATATGAAAGGGAGTCATTTTGGAGATAGAAATTCCAGATCTTCTGTCCAACTTGTTGAGCCTTTTCTGGCTGGACATCGAGTCCGAGGAATTTCAGTACAGTCTTTGCAGGTTCCCTGTCCAGTCCTTCCTTTAGATCATGGTACAGCATCACCTCTGAGACAGACATAATTTTATGTAAAAACTTGCATATTCCTTAATATTAATCCTTTAGCAGGAGTAAGGACATTTAAACGCTCATTTAACATTAAGAAACCTGCCTACAGCCCACACAGTGTATTTGTGTGTTTTGTATGATTCTCAGAATAAATATCACTTTTTTTTAAGCACAATTAACTGCTTGGGCTTTGCGATAATGAAGGTGCAATTTATTTTCTTCAAGATAAGAATTTAATTTTAAATTATTATTTAAATGATTTCTGGGCTTTAGAGTGTTAATTACTTAGCTTGACTGTCCATTGAACCTGAAGATTCAGCACTGCAGGACACACTTCAGGTCAGTTCAGTTCTTATCTTCATAATCTGTATCCTCATACATTTTAATGTGTTTCTTCCACCTCACTTTTGGTCATTGAAACAGAGATGCTTTCCATTGGTTTTCTCAATCAAAATTTTGTTTTCATGTCTTGTCTCTCTTATATGAATTTCATATCCAGCTCATTATAACCTTTATCTGGCTACCCAACAGTACTAGAGGACTTGTCAATAAAACAAAGTTCTTTGTTATGTAATAGCCATTATTCTTCACTGCATCCCTTAACACAGGAAACAACATCATGGAGTAAGCACAATAGACCACTGTAGGTTGCAGTGCAAGGGCCAAGAAGGCCCACCCGTTATACATTCATTCAACATCTTGGAGTCCAAAATCAGTAACATGGGAGCAGATGAAAGAGCAGGACTTGGTTAATGTGAACAGGGGTTATAAAAATTTATTCTACAGTATGAAAAATGTCTCATTCTTCATGAGGAGTATGCATGTAAGTAATTCATAAGATATACAGTGATACTGTGTATTCCATTTGGCATTCAGTGAATACATGCTTTGTAAACTTACTTTCTGACTGCCTTCCACATTACAATTCTATGGTGTGTATAGTGTTACTATGGGCTGTTATGGTAGACTCTCAATTATTCACATTCAGATAAACTGTAGGAATTTTAGAATCCCTTACATGTTGATTGTAGCTGCCTGTAATGATTTAAATGTTCTCCATTACATCTATTTCAGTGATGCTTTACAGTGATCTACAGTAGACTGCATCTTCTCATCCTCTTGCAATTTTTTGTTTTACTATTTTATCACTTTCAATGCCAGCCTACTACAATTGACCAAGAGTTACTTGGTTGCTTTCTTCCATTGCAAAGATATTTGTCTCACTGTGTAGTGATCAGTACCACCAGCATTGGGTAATAATTAAGTGTATTGAGTGTAATGAAGTATGGATAACAAGTATTTCCAGATTTTGGGTTTATCAGTTGTTTTTAATTATCCACAGTACTTCTGACTTCCATTACTGTGGATAATCGAGAGTTCACCATATGTTGTTAAATACAGACTAGTGTCAGTAAAGTAATCAGATTATTTTCGTTTTGTGGATAATAGGTCTGAAAATTCCACAAACCATGTGTCACATTCTGCAGCGTATCAAGTACAATCTAAATGATTTCAAAATTATGTCTTATTTAATGATACTATCTGCGGCGCATACTGCAGCATACATGGCAAAACTGTGGCCTGTGAGGTATATGCCTGTTTTTGGCAACTGAAATGAAAATAATCATATGCAGCTCTGATATTTATTAAGTTTGGCCAGCCTTGCTATATAGTTTAGAATGATGCAAAAATGAATTGGAAAGGATATGTAGAGAAACACTCATGGCCTAATTTGAATTGCCATCCTGTCCTTTACCTGGAGGGACATAGGAAAGCTACCGAACATCTTAGTCAAAATAGCCAGTCTCCAGGGTGAGATTTGAACCTGGAACCCCTTGAATACAAAGTAGGAATGCTGATCACTTGATAATAATGTTCAGTACTAAATGTTAGTGTAGAGAATGACAACAAAGTCTATCAGGAAAGAGATAATTAAAACCGTGTTGGAAACTTACCGAGTGATTGTGGCAGCCCCTCATGTGAGGTGATGCCTGTAAGCCATGGGATCTCCCACAAGGCTGGGAGCAGAGGTTTTTTCATAATGTTAATGGGTCTGTCATGCAGTAGAGGTTTCATTTGTTTTGGCACAACTTCGTCTTCAACAGGTACAAATGGGTGTGTGAATCTTGTCATGTAGTCCTACATACAAAAATACATCGTTACCCATGTATTATTCTAGAACACTCAGCATAGTATTTTTAGAACTACTTTCTGTTCTTAAGGAACAAGGCTAAAAAGAATGTACTCTGTAATGTAGTTCACAAAATTCCCAGCAGCATTCTTTGCACTTTATTAAGTTTACTTTTAGCCTATTAATAAAATTTGATTAACAGTTTATGACATGAACAAGTCTGAAGATTACTGTCTTCTGCATGTGAGGCCATTATTTTCTCTGAAACCTTAGTAACTGTCTACCAGGGCCGCGCCATAGGAGAGATGTATAGTCGCTGGCTTCCCACCGCAGTGACCCAGGTTCGATCCCGGGTCTGGTCAAGTGGAATTTGTGGTGGACAAAGTGGCGCTGGGGCAGGTTTTCTCCGAGTACTTCGGTTTCCCCTGCCAATCTTCATTCCACCAATTGCTCCACAATCACCCTCACCTATCATCTGGGGCTGGTACAATAGGCCAGAAGTGGCCGTAGTACAAGGGACTTAGTCCCACCCCACTAGCAGTAAAGAAACTGTCTACCAGACCACACAGTACCACATCCAAAAATACAGTAATATGGTCATCTCAAATATTACATGAAAAGTCCATAACTGTTCCAAATAATTATAAACATTGCATTTATCTCACATGTCTGACGTGATTCACAATATAATATTTAAATTCTATGGGTTCTTTGTAAGGAGGATTACTTAAATATTATTGCGCAGTCAGATACACTTGCAGAATTACTTCAAAGTTCTAGTACAGTGAGTCCAGAACACAGACTTAGGACGAGAGGTTCAAATTGAAAACTTGCCAAGATTTTGGTAGATGCCTCCACCAGCTCTTTAGCAGGTTTCTTGCGGATGCATTTAATTAGTTGTTCTGTGTTTTCCAACTGCTTCTTCTTACAACCCAGGAGGTCCCCTAGCTTGAAGGCCCGTTCTCGGGCTGTTGTAGCTCTGACATGGGCCCAGGGTGAGAGTGCAGTGCCGGATTGGGATATTGCTCGGTGAAACAGCTCTGGCACACAGGGGTAATAACATGAGCTAACACTATTAATTGCTGTAAGCTGATTAGTCATATGGTCAGTGTGATGATGTAACTGTCACATATGCATACCTGGAATACTAGGGTTGCAAGTAAGAGAACTGAAGTTTTACAGGAGAATTGCTTGAGGTTTGCACTGTATGTACAGATGCATGCATACTTACAAGGGGTGTAAGTATTGTCTAGTGGAAGAACAGCAACTATAGATGTGACCTTATTACACTTATAAAAGCAACTTTAGCAAACCAAGCAATGATATGAAACATTGTTTCTTTTTTTCTTGAGTTGTCGTCCTATTATTCTAGGTGTTAAAACTGCGACGAGCAAATCGCATTGCATTCCAACTAACACGCAGGAAATGAGACTAAAAGAAATACAGTTTTTATCTTCATCTTATGCGGGCCCATCCTGCCTGTTCCAGCTCAGAAATAATTTTGATAAAAGTTCATTCTTTAGACATTTGATAGAGGACACACTGGAAGAAGAATTAGCAAATTACAAAATCTTACCCAGACAAGATAAGACAAAGGTCTTCCACAATCTTCAGTCTCTTATGGGAACACCAGAATAGTACCGGGAACGTCTTGTGTTTGTTGACCAGCTCATGACTTTGTGCTTCATGGCAACCGGTGCACCACCGGCTGTGAGGTGCATGCAAATTTTGCTGATGAATCAGTATGCGTGAGGGCTCATAACGTTTGGAATTAAGGAAGTTATTAACTTTTGACTACTTGAGTAAATCACGTTTCACGATGGACAGTGCAGTTAATACGAGGGAATTTCTTTATGATTTGTCAGCAGTGGGTGGCAGTTATGAGTTCCATTAGCCATCTGTTCTCAGTTCCAATTAGTGAACAGTGTGGTACCTCATATTATGGTATACTTTAGAGCAATGTGTATTTCTGTATAACACCTGTGTGAAATACAGATCTGTTAGAAAGTGTTGGCAAAAATTTTGACATAAATTTCCTGATGAAATAGTTCCAGCAGACAAACAATTCATAGTTTGGTGAATAAACTTAGATCAACAGGACTCTTAATAAACAACAAACAAAACATAAGTGCCAACTGCTCACTGAGAAGTTAGTTGACACAGGAGCCAGATTTGAACCTACTCCTAGAAAATCACTGACACGTCTAGCTTAGGAGACTGGAGCGTCAAAGTCTAATGCAAAAAGGGCAGCACAATTGCTGAAGCTTAGACCCTATAAAGCAACAGTAATCTACACCTTGCAGTCTCGTGATCCAGTTAGCAGGGTTCATTTTGCAGTTGGTTTCTACAGTCTGTCATCAAAGAGAATCGATCCACAATTGACATTCTTTTCTGATGAAGTGTGGTTTCACTTGCAGGGATACAGATATACACAAAATAATTGCTACTGAAGTTCACAGAATCTACATGTAACCTACCTCCTCCATTCACTGAAATTTGGTGTCTGGTGTGCTGTAAGTGCAAGAAGGATGGTTGGACGTTTATTTGTTAACAAAACAATTAAATGTGGAAGATATGTACAGGGAATTCTCGGGCATTTCTTTCCAGAGTTTCCAGAAAAAGAAAGACTCCATGGCTGGTCTCAGCAAAACTCAGCTATTGCCCACACTGCACATATGTATATCTATGCAGGCTCTGTCCAATGTCTTCGGAGACAGAGTTATCAGCATCAATATTTGACCAGCACGTTCACCTGATCTTACTCCTTGTGATTCTTTCTTCTCAGGTTGTTTGGTGGACAAAGTTTACAACAGTAACCCCTGAATGGAAGAAGAACTAAAGGAAAATATTCAAATGAAAATTGCAAATATTCCTGCAGAACTGCATCAAAGAGTAAATTAAAACGTCTTCTGCCTGTGCAAGGAATGCCAACACCTCCTGTGATCTGTGAATTGTAACTACTTCATTCCGAACATCATCAGCCAACAGGCATATTGATTCATCAGAAAATTTTGTATATGCATCATATCCAGCAGTGCACCAGTCACCGTGAAGAGCAGCTCCATGAACCGATCAGCAAAAGTAAGAACCTCCTACTTGATTAATGATGGCTCCCTTCCAAATTCTTTCCCATTCATCAGTCATCCTGCCATTCAGTGCTGTATAGTTTAGTTACTTACAGCTTCATAAAATAAACAACAAAACAAATACACAAGGTAACAACAGAGATCTGAACAGAATTTGATCCCAGTGTTCAGTTCAAGACTGCATGCTCTTTAGGCCATATGACCACTGCATATTTTTACTTTTAGTTAATGATTTAGTAAGACCAGTAGTACCAACTTGCTTAGATTCCTTCATATTGTCACTTCAATTCCTTGTAGAACTGTGAGTAAAAACATTACTCACTACGTGAGAGTCTGGACAGCATGTGGTAGTGCACACTGGCAGCCCCAGCACCTGCTCCAAATAATGTTACACTATTAGGGTTGCCGGAAAAGTTATGGATGTTACGACGTACCCACCGTAGTACATCCACCTGGTCCTTGAGCCCATAGTTGCCAGATGCAAACTCGTCTCCTGTTGCTAGGAAACCTATAGCAAGAAAATAACTGATAATGGGCATGTGGTACACGCGGGAGAAATAAGTAATGCATATACAACTTAGTTCAGAGAACCTATATGGAGATCTAGGCACAGGTGTGAGGATAATACTAAAATAGATCTTCAAGACGTAGGGTGTAAGGCTGATAATGATCTTATGGTTTCACAAAGGCAAGGAAATTTTTAATCTGTTGAGCAAGCATCAAGTTCTCAAGAAGAGATAAAAAAATATGCAACTTATTTTTATGAATTTGGATATTACACAATGACCCCACACAATATTTTGGTGTTATGGGTGTAACCGATGAATCACTGCTATGATTACATTTATACCAAGATATGGGCCGTGCCATAGCTCAAGCGGTTAGTCACTGACTTCCCACCGTGGCAGCCCGGGTTCAATCCCGGGTCTGGTCAAGTGGGATTTGTGGTGGACAAAGTGGCGCTGGGGCAGGTTTTCTCCGAGTACTTCAGTTTCTCCTGCCAATCTTCATTCCACCAGTTGCTCCACAATCACCTTCACCTATCATCTGGGGCTGGTTCTATAGGCCAAAAGTGGCTGCAGTACAAGGGACTTAGTCCCACCCCACTAGCAATAAAAAAGAAATATACCAGGATATGTTATAGTCCTGTCTTGTCATGGTACAGGTTGTGCAAGTGATAGTTAAACCAACAAAGTGAAATCCTGTCAAAAGTGGGATCCCTGTCACCATGTCTTGGCAAAACCGTGTGTTTGCTTATGAAGGAGACAGCCTCCAGATGAGGATGACAATGGCAAACAGCTGAGAAGGGATGATTCTCCTGTTTAAATGTTGGGAATAAGGAAAATTACCCCTCATCATAAAATAAATGTTATGTTATGAAACTTGTATGGAATAATAACGGATCTTTGGAATGACCTAGATGAAGCAATATTTGAGGTTCACATAGTGGTGGTTACGAAGATTTTATCTTCCAGGAGGATGGGGTGACATGTTCCTCAAAAATGCCAGTTGACTTTCAACAAACTACAGGGCATTATATCTCAGAAGACAAAACTCTCCAACCTAGATGATGTTTGAAGGTGGAATATGCATAAACCTGCCATAAAACAGAAACTTTTTGCTGTTGTTAACATCATACTTGGTCAGGCTGTATTTCTGATCTAATCTTATACATTTTAGTGCTTCAGGAACACTTTGAAATCACGTCTTAACTGGACCTGTGTGCTGTGATCTTTAGAATGTCTGTAAGCCATACTTGGTAGAATAATATCCTGTAAGTGAGTTAATATGTAAAGGTTTGCTATGAACTTTCAGCAAGGGTGGGCACTGCAATGTAGACTTACCACACCTTCCATTGCTGTATAATGCTACCACCTTCTGTTCCTATTTGTAATTACTTGATAACATACATAATGAATGACTTGATAGTGTTAGGCAGCCCATACATGCACGAGTCTGGCTCGCGAGTCCGGCTCATCTAGGAGCCAGGCTTGGATTAATTTCACCACACACGTACGAGCGTGGTGACCCACACATGGACGAGTTTGGCTCATTGGAACCCGAGCTCACAAGCCAGACTCGTATGTGTATGGGCCCCTTTAGCATGTATGAGTAGGTGTTTTGGAATTCATTTGTTGTAGAAGTGACAATATACAAATTGGATGTAGAAAGATCACAGGAAATTACAATTTTGTATTAGTATATGACTTTTGAGTTTGTCTGTACAGCTGCATATTACTCCATACTAATAAGAGTGGGTGCTCTGTCATAGCTCAGACAGAAATTGGTTTCCTACTGCAGAAACTTGGGCTGAATTCCGGGTGACTACATGTGAGATTCAAGGTGGATGAAGTGGAACTAAAGCAGATGTCTTTCTGAGTTGCTTCTGTTTTCCCCTGCTAATCATCATTCCTTTGTTACTCCATACTTATCTGTCACCACCCCTGAAATATGTGATATCCCTGCCCATGCGACACATTATAACATCCTTGTATTGAATTTGGGGGCTTTGCCTCTAATCCATCACTTGGCTCATTGTAGAGTAAGGAAGTTAAGTTTGCTTATTAATGAAAGTGTATGCCTGTTTGTATTGTAGGTTATGGTTGTCTTACCAAGAGCACCAAGGCGATAATTGCATGTGACCATCACAACATCATGATCTAGCAAGTAATCAGGCCCATACATTGCAATGTCACCTGAACCATGTGAGAAGCCACCAGCATGGAACAGCACCACAACGTCCTGAAGGGCTGTCTCCAAGTTTGATATGTTTGGCATCTGTAAGTGTAGGTTTCACAACTTTATGTATATTCATTCATTTTTGATGTATTGCTTAGACACGTGCCAGTTTACACATAGTAAAAATAACATTGATTCATATTATAGTTTTCTGGATTATGACACCATGTAGTCAGGTTTCAGCTCCAAAGATGGAAGCAGTGTCTTTCTCTAAAAGGACGAGGAAGTAAAAGAGAAGAAAAGAAGGAAGAGGAGATGAAGAGGATGGAGAAGATTAAAGAAAGAAGGAAGAGATAAGATGGAGGGAATAAAGATAAAGAAGGAAGACAAAAAGAGGAAAAGAAGAGGAATAATAAGATAAAACGCTGCCTATTGTGTCATTTCCATTCCTGAATTTTTCAGAAAACCATCACTCCACTAAATGTAGTCTCCTTCCTGATGTGATGTCTTGAGTATGAAAGGGTTAGTTGCATATAAAAATGTGCAGTTGTGACTTGAGGGAAGAACATACTGAACAATTTCATAAGTTGTGTCCTACACCTAATACTTTAGGGTGATTAAGTAAAGGCGAATGGGATGAGGCAGGACATGTAAAATGCAAGGGGAGTGATATTTGTCTGTAAAGGAATAGGCCACATATGAGATAAATGTATGGGCTGGAGTATAGTACAAAAATGGACGTTACAAATACAGTAAAACCACACTAATTAGGACTAACTGGGTACAAACCCTTGTCCAAATTAGTGGAAGTCCAGCTTATAGAAGTGCTGTAGCGAGAAGACCCATTACTGGGTAACAGTCACAAACAAACACGTTTCCACAGCAACAAATCAGCACACAACAGTGAAGGTACTGTTGGAAACTATGTTTACTACTACATGTTTACTACTGCTGATGAACAAAGCGGAACAAAGTGACGACTGAGGTCAGTTGTTGGAGTTGTGGGATCTGTGCCAGACAGTAAGGACATAAGTGGAGAGTGTTAAAATCCATTACCAGGAAACATCTAATGAAGACAATGTGTGCTGTAGTTAAAGTGATATTTGGAGTGTGTAACTCTGTGAGACTGTTATAATTACTTATAGTTACAATCCGTAAGTGGTCAATAAATCCAATTATTGAAAACCCCATTAAGAGTCTCTCATACGCGTGATAATATGTTCATGGAAGTTATAAAAATGGACTTCACATGTCATTTTAGGCAATATAAAAATAAATTTACTTGTCATAAAGTGTAAAATTGTAAGTTTTGACATCAGTCTTAAAATCATTTTCATTTGCGGCAAGGTCATAATGCACTAAATAAAACAGTTGTCTAAATTAGTGAGGTTTCACTATATGTGGTGTGAGTATGTGGAATGGATCAAGCTGACCAAAGGTAAGGTATAGTAATGAGCTTTTGTGCGTGTGATGTTGAGTCTTGGGGTTCTTTAAAAGCAGGGAATTTCATGACCACCTGAATGATCGTCAGTTTTCACTGAAGACCTTGTACCATGAAGTTTTAATTAGTTCCTTGTCGCTTTTTTCCTCACAGTGAAGAGAAGGTAAGATATGGATCTCATGAAACTCTGTAAATTGTACTTAAAACATTTCGTATGGTTTGTATTTAATAAAATACAAGATGAAATATTCTGTGCTTCTATGTTATGTAACATGTTTTCTGTTTGAGATTTTAGATTCTCATCACAGAATATTAAGACTGTGGTCTTCTGGGAAGTGACTCATGTAGTTTGGTAGATGGTCACGAATGTTTTGTAGGAACCCCCTGCCTCCATCTTCTACCCTGTAAATTGAGGCAGCAGATTCCTTTGAAGATATGGAGTATGTACCAGCCCACATTGCATCACATCCCAGAAGACTGCAGTTTTCATCTCTGCTGTTAAATAGCTTTGTTAATAAATCTGTGTCTTCAGTAAATGAACTTCAAGAACAATGAAGGATGCAAAGTTACAAAGAATACATTTGGATGATATACTCAGAACTGAAGTATGTTTTTCTATTTTCACTTACAGAACAAACAAAGAGCAGTGTAATGTCAGTTGTCACTTACCCTTGTGGTGTAAACATTGAGGTACAGACAATCCTCTGAACCTTCGTAGTTTCGCTCTGGATATGTCAGCTGAGGGCAATGCTGCCCCTCCTTCTTAGCATTCCGCACCCCATCCCATGCTTTAACTGGCTGTGGAGGCTATGAATAAAGTGAATTTTTTTTCATAGTTTAATGGTTTCCACTTGGAGAATATTATATAAGGACAGAGAAATTTATGAAGGTATACTGGGGAAATTGAGGTAAAGCTCCACACATTCAAGATCTTAGCACTAGATGCAGATGTGTGATTAATTTCTCATTACAGCAAAGAGGTAAGATATTCTGATGGTTCTGAGGACTTGATAAAGATGGGAACTATAAAATGGAAGCAAAAGGCATATCAGAGCTGTGTTTGAGGAGATCAAAGCTGTAACTGAGCTATAACAGAAAGGAGCAGAGGATTTACAGAGAAATTACTCGAAAAGACCTCCAATATCACAAGTTTCTTGCCAAGTTACATAAAGTCATAGGGTAGTTTGTCTTTCTGCAAATCAACTGAAAAATTATAATATTTATATGACAATGTAAGTGTGACCTACCTTGAACCTCAGTTGGTCAGTTGGAGCACTAGCATATGGAATGCCAAGGAATGCATATATGATTTTCCCCTTGTGAGTGCGGAGGGTTGTGCCTCGGAGCTTCCCTTCAACTATGCTGACTTCAGGAGGACTTTCTTCTACACTGACTTCAGGTGTACTTTTTTCTGTGTTGACTTCAGGAATACTTTCATCGACACTGACTTCAAGTGTATTTTCTTCCACAGTAACTTCAGGATTACGTTTTTTTGTATTGGCATCAGATATGGTTTTCCCTGAATTTTCTTCTGGTGTGCATTCTGTACTACCTTCACATCCACTTCCTTCCACACTGACTTCAGGAGTGCTTTCTTCTGTATTCACTTTATATTTGTTGCGTGCATTTTCTTCAGGTGTACGTTCTGTGCTAACTTCATGTCTGCTTCCTTTCACATTAACATCAGGTGTGCACTCTTCTACTGTGAGTTCGCATGTGCTTTCTTCTACACTGACTTCAGGGGAACTTTCTTCTGCAATGACTTCAGGTATGTTCTTTTCCACGTTTACTTCAGGGATGCTTCCTTTTGCTTTGGCTTGAGGCTTGCTTCCTTCTACACTGGTTTCAGGTGCATTTCCTTCAGCACTGGCTTCAGGAGTGCTTCCTCCTGAAGCAAAAAGATATACCAGCAATAGAACACATGCCAGGTTGGGACTCATCTTGAGAGAGCTACAAGTAACAGACAGTATACCAAATGATGCCAAGGCATGCAATCTAATCATCTACCTGATAAGCATGTGTTTTATTTGCTTAATGGAGCTTTTTATTTGCTCAAGATTAGCAGAACTGTATCATAAATAACGAAGATAGTAATTTATATACAGTCTGGCGTTTATCTCTAGTATCTTGTATTTGGAAACCCTCATTACCATTCCTAAGCTCCTCCAGTAGGTCATATTGAACACTGCAATTCAGTGAGCTGTGTATTTGGGACTCCTAAGGTTCAAATCTCAGCTCAGAGGCTGGTTATCTTGACTGGGGTGTTTCATCTTTTTCCTCAGTCCCTCTAGTCAAATACTAAGGTAGCATCTCAGATGTCACAGCCACTCCGTTCCATATCCTTTATAGTCATGTTGTCCCTCACCACACCACGGAAGAACTGAGATAGCACCAGGCCAGTATGTGATTCCTGGCAAGGGAAAGGAATTGTTTTCCTCTCCATAGCATCTAGACTGGTTTTGAGGCCTACGTAACCTTCTATCCAGTGGGTATCAGGGACTCTTTCCTTGGGATTACGGTAGCCAGAGTGTATAGCTGACCGCTAATGTCCATCTAGTGCTGAGATAAAAAATGACTGGAGCTATACCTTCACTCCCACTTATGTCTTCATGGTGTAAAGGTAAAGTCCCTGTGCTTAACTAATTAAGCACTGTGACATGAAGGTGTATGGTGGAGTGGATGTGTAGATTCAAATTCACACCCCAGTCGCTTTACCCCCAGGGGAAAAATGGCCCTGGTACCCATTGGATAGGAGGCTGGATGGGTCTCAAGAGACGTTGTGGACAATGTGGAGAAAACTCTTGACCCTACCAGGATTCAAACTGTGACCCCTTGGCTGTCCAGCCTGTAGCCAATCACTTTACCAATTACGCTATCCTGACTCATCTTCATGGTGAGGTGCCTAATTAATGTATTTCAGGCACAGTGGAGGTACAGCTCAGTGTTTTAACCTTAACACTGATTGAGGTGCCCTGGGGACCTGTTGAATAGGAAGCTGGAAAACCCCAGGGCTAAAGCTGATAAAACGTTCTCGCACTATCAGCAATGTCAGCTGGTTAAATATTCCCAATGTTTCAGGGACCATCTCTGTCTTCATAGTCAGTGTCTGACATGGCTGGTAACATAAATGTAGATGATAACACTGCAATGTTAAAATTGTGATGCACCAATGTCAAGAATCTCCATAGATGAATTGCATCCTTCACGGTCCAAATCATTTCTCTCTCATTATATGTCCTGAAATATAATTTGGATGTGAAGAATAGCTGGAACTCGTGCTGGGTTCATATTGTAGTCTCCTGGGTTATGACACCATACAGCATTCATAGGTGGTTGGAACCTGCTGTCTCCATCTTCAGTGAAGAAGTCCACCCAGCAGACCACAATCTTGATAGTTACTTCAGGAGTATCATGTCATATCTATTAGAATATGTGTATTTTTATTTATTTCATCCTTTACTTAACAGCCCTATCAGTATATTGGAATACACAGCATTGTATGTTAGGGTGGTTAGTGAACTGGAATGGCGGGACTGAGGAAAACCACAAAACGCCTGTTAAGATAGCTGATCTTGGGGCTGAGGTCTGAACCCTAGAACTCCCTAATGTCAAACAGGAATTCTACCCACTCCATTGTGACATTCAGTTCATTAGAACATACATATCCAAAGAGACAGAGAATTATTTGAAATGATCTGTGTTCAAATATATACATTTATTAAGACTGCATAATTCGAAACATATATTTGTATCATTCTTACATGACTTGTATGGATAAACAGGAACTTTATTAAGAATCTGATCAATTTCATTCAGAAAGTGGTATCCTACAGTACAGTCAACGTGCACTTATCCAATCAAATGCGGATAATAAAATGCTTGTGGGATGTGAGGCCATGCAGTTTGGTAGATACATGACAGCGCAGAAGGGCAGACCTGAAGATGGAGCTGGCATATTCTCTGAAATGGTGATACCCATCTACCAGGCTATACAGCATCACAATCCAGCAGACTATAATATTAATATTCACTTCTGTGAGAAACTCAAGTTCTATAAAGGAAATGTTATATTTTCTAACTATTAACTGCAGCACATTTTAATTCTAGGAAATTATTTACAAAGTCAAGATCTTCAGCACTGTCCTCTCATTATGTTTTCTGCAATTTGAGGAAACCTGATGTGTTTGAAAAGTATTTGGCATTGGCTTCATTCACTTTCTTTTCAGCAGCTTGTGGGTTGACAATCTCCAATCCTTGCAGAGGTGTGAATGCCACACTAGATGCCGTTCCAGAAACTTGTTTCTTCACTGTCGTACTGCCACCCCAAACTTGCTGCTGTTTCTGCAGATTCTTCTGAAGAGTTTTTGAGATGCGAACCTAACAGAAAACATATTGCATTAAAAAGCAGGATACTAGAATAAGGTGAGAAATAAACAATTAAGTGGGGGGGAGGTTGTTAGTTTGGGTGGGTGGTTAGAGGCACATCAGCATCTAAGGCTATCTGCACCTGTCCAAAATTCTATCCAATTCTATACATGAGGGAAAATGAATACATACATACATACATACATACATAGCTACATGGTTTCACAGATCCTTTGTCCGGATACCGGACTGGATATTGAACTCGTCACAGTCAAACTGACATTGCAATGTGCAACCTGGTCTAGACAATGAAATATTCAACAATTATAACATTGATAGGTACAACAGTATAAAATGAGTCATCTTACAATTCTTGCTAGAACATAGTCTTAGAAAACAGACTGTAACAGTGCATAAAATTACCTACTTGCCANACAAACAAACAAACATAGTCTTACTTACTTACTAACTTACAGAGCTGAGCCCTTCTTGAGGAGAAGCCAAATCTGCAGCTACTCTAGAATTTCCCAGCATTTTATGGAACCTGAAGTTTCATTACCGTGTTCACAAGAGCCCCCCACTGGTCCCTATCCTGAGCCAGATCAATCCAATCCATACCATCCTATCTCTCTCAGATCCATTTTAATATTGTCCACCCACCTATGCCTTGGCCTTCCCAGTGGTCTCTTTCCTTCTGCCTTTGCCACCAATATCCTATATGCATTCCTCTACTCCCCCATTCATGCTACATGCCCTGCCCACCTCACTGTCCTTGACTTGATCGTTCTAATTATATTTGGTAAAGAGTACAAGTTATGAAGCTCCTCATTATGCAGTTTTCTCCAACCTCCTGTCACTTCATCTCTCTTTGGTCCAAATATTCTCAACACACAGTCAGCTTCTATAATTTGAAATAAATCTACTAAATCATTTACCCAATTATAAGTGAAAAGCTCTGTAAGGAGAGTCCTGTCATTGGCATCCTAAATAGGTGTAAATAAAATAGCTAAACACCTATATACCTGTTGCATGGAAATTGTAATATCAAAGTTACATAAAAAATAAACAAACTGTTCAGACTATGGACCTGTGGGCCAGTCCCTCAAAATTAAAAACTGCTTTGAAACTTCATATGAGAATTACTGTTTTTAGCTTACTTTCCATTCTAAGGAAAGATGAATAAACACATGGATACTCTTGTTTCAATGCCCCAGAAACTGGCCTACAGGCTGAAACGATTGAAGGACCTTGCATTAGAGGGTGATTTTGAATTCAGTATGTATACAAAGAGTTCAACAGCAATAATTAATTCTATTAAATTCCAGTTCCCTACCTCATCCATTTACAGAGCCCCCTTTAGTTCTTGCAACACAGTCCTTTCACTGTGTATCAGTATTCACCTTACTGGTGTCCCAAAAATTGTCTCAGCTATGCTGATGCTGCAGAAAGAAGTCCCATGGATCCACCCCTCCAAATCTCCATCAAAATGGTACATTTCCCCCTCCAGCATACCTTCCCAGATTATTTTCCAGTCATCTAGCCTTTCTCTTCATATAAATTTGGTAATGATAACCTTGCTAAGGGCAAAGGAGGCTGGAGGTGAATAGCCACAATGTGCAGAGAGGGAGGAGCTGTCATCCATACCATCTGTGGTTCTCACTTCTGCAGCATCAGTATAATCATTTATTTTATTTATGAGAAATGAAAAAGTAGGGCAAGCAACATACCTTGGTCTTCTCATCAATTTGTGGCAATCGTATTCGACCTGTTCCAGTCTTGCCAATAGTTCCTCTAGTGTATCCCAAATCCTCCTGGTATGCATCATCCTCTATATCTGCAAAGTTCAGCCTGTTTGCCTGCTTACGAAATTCTGTCATGGCATAACGCTCCTTCATTTTCCTAACACGCTTCCCTCCACGCTTCTTCCTCCCTGCATCTATTGGTTTTGGCAGTGGTTTTACAAATTTAACTGGAGGGGGTTCAGTCAGTTTGTCTAGCTTCTTCTCTATCTCTTCTCGAAGCATCTGTCCAACATGACCATCAGAGCTCTCATGGCATGCATCAACACGAGCTGCCAGTGTGCTCTTGGCTGCAACTAATCGAGCTGCCTTGCGTCGCAGATCGGGGGGTGTGTCCTGGACGATATCAGAATAGTAGATGAAGCCAGTGTGAGGCAACATGGTGACCTGAGAAGAGAAAACACAAGTTAACACTCTCTGATATGATATACGTCACTAACAAAGCAGAGAATGTGATTTGATTGGCCTTACAAGTGTTGTTTCACTGAAGCATGAGGAAACAGTAAAGGATTACACAGAGGACAGAACTGCTTGTGACCAGGCATGGCGGAATAACAGTAGTGCTTTGGAGTTGTATTTGGGAGGTGCTTGGTTCAAACCTCTGTATTGACACCAATTATCATGACAGGTTCTTCATGGTTTTCCGCAGTGTCTCATGGACAATGCGAGGATAGTACCTCGATTACGCCATGACCACTTCCTTCCAAAACCCTCCAATTCCTCAGCCATCAATCATTGTACCATGTGTTAATATTTCAGCATTAACCCCAGAATTTTCCCTTAAAGATGGGAGATGGGAGCTAAAACCATTAGTCAGGACAGACAGTGCCCCCAGACACCCAAATGTAAGTCAAACATATGAGATTTGAGTCTCTCACAGCACTGAATATGAAATGGCGATAACGGTCTTCTGGATTGTGACACCATGCAATTTGGGTGATACGTAACAATGTTTTGGATCAACCGACATGGGGTCTGGTGTTCTTCACAATCCAAAGTCCTATTTTTGG
The DNA here is from genome assembly GCF_002891405.2 of Cryptotermes secundus. Taxonomy (NCBI): domain Eukaryota; kingdom Metazoa; phylum Arthropoda; class Insecta; order Blattodea; family Kalotermitidae; genus Cryptotermes; species Cryptotermes secundus. The sequence continues at coordinate 155,715 of NW_019721017.1, read as the reverse complement.
TAGACATGAAGGTTTAAATGTGTGAGGAAATAAAATCTATGTATGTGATTGGCATACACTGATTTGAAATTTATCAGAGCTAATCCACATGAGCTTTGGAGAGACTACTTTTATGACTGGTTACCATAAACACCTTCTTCCAAGCACATGCCAAACAATGCCTGTTGAACTTTATTATGTATCACAGTTTGGTAATTAATACTGGACTTGCAGATGTACCTGTTCAACATATATTTCGTTAAACTTCTGCATAAAGTGGGTATTTCATAACCACAATTAATTATAATGGATTTACAACATTTTCATTTTATTTCCATCCCGATTGCTGATATTTTCATGCAAGTACAGGAAAACTTTCCAGACCTGCTGATATTTAAATTCTGCTGAAAGAGAGATTTGTTTTATCTGGAAGCTAAATTTCACTAGGAAGAATTTGGATCTAATTTTCTAAACAGCTTTGTGGGACACTTTACCTGGGAGAAACCAGACAATGTTTTCTTTTGTGCTCCAAGCACCATGACATTACATGCTGGCATTTTGGATAGTTTTGTTAATCCTCCAGCAACACCCATTATTTTGGCTGCAGTGGATGCACCTACAATAATTGACAGATTAGGTGCAATGAAAGCCATTCTGCTCTCCACATAATCATATATCTTCTGCTTAAAATTGTTCATTTCAATAGCCATATCACAAGCTTCATATATGTCTTCTTTCTCCTGGTCAGTAAGCAACTGCCCCTGTGTTGTCGATGCAGTAACTGAGACAACCATAATTGTGGCTTGTGTTAAAATTTGCTGCAAGGCTTCATTATTCTTTGCCTTATCCAAATCATTGCCAAGTTCTTTGACTGTCATGACATACTCCAGTGGTCCAACAACCAAAGATTCCAGTTCTGGAAAACGCTTCGAGTACTTGTCACGAGTAAATCTATGAATTACAGTTATTTCGTTGTCAATGTCCACTGCGACATTGTTCGCCTCTACAATCAACTGATATTCTGGATCTGCCTCAACTGGTCCAACTATGTCTTCCGCTTTGTGAGGCTTCGTACTATAATCATCAATTTGATCCATTATATTCTGTAATCGTTCTGAATCTCTAAGCTTTGCAATTTCACGTATTGAAGTAATTTTGATGTCTTCTTCCATTGGCACAACTGTGGGATTTGGATTAATGTCCAGTACCACTGCACTCTCCACATACTGCTCTTTGATATCATCCTGATCTTGTTCTTCCAGATCCGCCAATAATTCATCTGCCAACGACATTTTATAGTTGTTTCCGAATGAAGAACCCTAACCTATTCTGACACCAATTTTATAGATGGTACGATACTGTTATTATTACTCGCTATTTTGTCGGTATCAAATAAGCGTTACTACGCATTTGAATTTATGAGGGGTACGCCTCCTCGGCCCTTGCACCGCGACCTACAGTGGTCTATTGTGCTTCTACTATAGCCGCGAAAAATAAAATGTTCACTAAACGAACTGATAATTTCAAACACCAATTCAACAGCAGAACCACCATTAATGCAATCCACAGCGCTACCAACTAACACCGTCTTTAAGAGTTCGGTTTCACGTGTTCTATGCTCTTTACCCTCGTAACGAACCGTCAGTCGCAATGTGACTTTGACTTGTTTTGTATACCCAACATAATGCATTCCGTAAAGATTATTTTGTCCAGCCTAGCGCAAGCAACATTTTGTTCGATTTTGTTCTAGTGTTGTCTTGTTAGATTGGAATATTATCCAGAAGATGGCATGACTGAATATAAACATTTGACGTATGGGGTCACATGATCATATCACCATCTTGGAATTTGCGAATGATGGTTTATAGTTGGCATTTCGGTCGATGTCGTGTGGATAAACGATGTGTTTGGTAGTCTGGGTGAAAGGGGAACGAAGAGGTGCGGAAGTCGTTACGGTGTGTTGATTTCGAGGTATTTGGAAACAAAGAGCATGTACTGAATAGACGTTGTAGGAGAACTAAACGTTGCTCGTGTATTTTGGATAGTTTGTAATGGTTTCCAGTATAAATGAGAAGTTAAAATGCAGTGTGAAATACGGGGAATGGGAGATGAAGCTGCCAAGACTAGTACCGACACGTTGCCCAGACCAGGCCGTGTAAATGAAGGTTGGTTGCATATTTTTGCAGCGTTATCTGTAATTAAAGTAAGGTATTTACCCATATTTCATGCAGTGTCTTATGTGTCGTTCGTAATGCCTGTTGTGAAGTGAGAAATGGGGGAGTGGAGTTGACATCACAAAGAGAAGACGAAATAAATTGGGTCAAGTGAGGTCAAATTGTCTTTACGTTGTTGGTGAGGGACTCATGCATTATGCATGGACAGAATTGGAAGTATGACGGCTTACTTACATGGCTGCTTGCTTTTATCATGTTACAATATGTTATTATGCATACACCGATTTTATATTCGATACATTTTATACGTTCGGCCGTATTTTTTTTTTCCGTGACGCAGACTTTAGTAGTATTTGAATTGATGTGGCAGTCTCACAGATTTGTTCCAACATTTAGACCGGTTTTATGTTTGGCAATCAGTTTTATAATAACTTTCATAAGTGAATTACGTAATTCATACGACCATTATTGGTCTGTTACGGATTTGACGTAGCACACTGTCTTCGCGCGACTGGACAACCGTCCAGCCTGCGCATGCGTCTGCCCATTCAGTTTTTAGTTAAGCTCATTTTAAACCTTGTCTATACGCTTGCACCTGCTTGAACATTATGGATTAGTTTAGGTTTTGTTCCTGTTGCTGTTGAGTTCATAGTTGAAGAGAGGTCTTCACAGTAGGGTTGGTTGACATGGGCACATCTAACTGGAAATCTTGAATATTTTCCGGTGCCCTCCTAGGCAGTTATTGGTAAATTTGAATCAAAGTTATTTATTTTCAAAACATTTTCATTAAGTGAAACAAAATTTAGTAAATGCAAGAGCCATATATATAAAATACCAACCAGTAAAAAAGAGATGCTGGCAGTGTGTTATATAATGAGTTAATAACAGCTTCAGGATGTCCAGGCTTATAGCAGTTTATGCAGTATTATTAAATGAAGGTCCATTATTTTCAAAAGCTGGAGTTACTCTGTGCGTGTGATTTTTTTTAATGAATTTATTTTGAATTTTGTTTGAATTCCAACTCTGTACTGGAGGCCATCAGACTTATTTCATTTAAATTTCTTTTGTTAGTGATATCAGCATGGTGGTCATGCTGCTTTGCAGGACAAGAATCACATTTTCTCTGAATCCAAAACAGAGATTTAAGCTCAGCGCCCTTTTATTCCTGGTACATATACTGGCAGACTTGTCAAAAGCCACAGTTCGTGGTGTGTTTCAACCTGGGCTAAAACGAAGCTTGGGAATACCAGGAAACATATTTTTTAGGATATTATATTGTAGCATTCTGATGCACACAGTTAATTAAGAAATGTACATGCAATATAAGGGAGGCATGCTGTAGCGTAGTTGGTTAAGGCACTATGCTACAAGCCGGAAGGTCGCGGATTCAAGTCCCGATGAGGTCATTGGATTTTTTTTCAATTGACCTAATCCTTCCAGCCGCACTATGGCCCTGGGGTCGACTCAGCCTCTAACAGAACTGAGTACCAGGAATTAATGAAATAATTTTCCTGGTGAGTAAAGCGTGGCCGGCGTGTAAGGCTGACAACCTTATTGCTGTCTTTGAGCCAATTGTCTAGATAATGTGAGGCCCTCAACATCTCACAAGCCTATGGGCCTTCACAGCCTGTTACAGGGATAGCTTTACTTACTTTTTTTTACACACAATATAAAAAAGAAACTCAGTCCTGCTTAACAAAGCATTTGTGCTGCCTCAAATTCCTGGGATTCTTTTCTGTTCCCCTTCCATATCACTGTTCACTTTGCAGATGTTAATTAAAAATGCAGTGTGAACATAAATTATGACCTCCACTGTCATAGAAAAGTGGTGCAGAAGATAGTGTTGTGTGGAATGAAATGCCTTGTAGTCTAGTAGGAAGATAGCGACTTTTGGAGGAACTGGCTGTCTCCATCTTCAAGAGACACTCTTATAAGAAGAAGAGAGAGGTAGCTGGTTCCTCCAAAACATTAGTACCTTTGAACCAGACTTCACAGCATCATGGTCCAGAAGACAGTAGTTTTAGTAGTCACCACAGTAAAAATCGAATCTCACAAGAGGTACAGAATCTAACACAACTGCAGACATGTTTTCTTATTATGGGGGTGGGATGAATGTTGGTATTTGTAAATGTATTGTGCATCAAAATGTAAATGATGCCTTGCCAAAAACTGCTTTTGTTGGATAATAATGAGACATCATTGTTTTATCCCATGTTTATAACGTGTGGTTGTCTAGACTGAAGGTTGCTTTATTCACGTGCACCAGCCTGAAGCAAATTATCCTAGGATTTTTGCCTGTATGAATATATGGAAAATAAAAGGAAATGAATGAATCTATTGTGTGTTCGTTCACTGAGTACACAATGACCATGGAGATCATACATTATGTGTAGTTTGTTGCTAAATAATCCATGCTGTTATTAAAGGGGCTGGCCATCTACTAGTGATGTGTATTATTTCCCAGTATTGATAACAGTAAATTTATATAAGATCTGTCAAGTGATTAGTTGCATCAGTGTTGAGCAAAATACTAGGCTTAGTCTTATACAGGGAGGATTGTTACTCGCCTGGTGAGTTCACTGCTCTGCGCTTCACAGCGGCCTGCCATGAGGCCGATATAAATTTTGCTGATGAATCAGCCAATAACATCGGGAATGAAGAAACGAAATTAACTTGTAGACTGCTTCATGGCATTTTGCATGTGAGTTTGTTTATGATTTGTCAGCAGTGGGCAGCAGTTATGAACTCCAATAGCCGTTTCTTCTTAGTTACAGTTAGTGAGCAGTGTGGTACGTCATGGTGCGGTATACTTTAGAGAAACACATATTTCTGTATGACACCTATGTGAAATACAGATCTGCTGGAAAGTGTCAGCGAGAATTTCATGATGAAATAATTTCCAGCAGACAGACAGTTCGTAATTTGGTGAATAAACTTAGAACAACGGGACTCTTCATAGGCAAGAAACAAAAGCATAAGCTCTGAGTGCTTACTGAGAAGTTACATGACACAGGGGCCAGGCTTGAACATATACCTAGAAAATGACCGAAAAGTCTTAACTCTTGAGGCTGGAGTGTCGAAGTCTAGTGCAAGAGCAGCAATACAATTGCTGAAGCCATCCAGTGAAGTTGGTGTCTGGTGCGCTGAAAGTGCAAGGTGGAATGTTGTACCTGTGTTTTTTAACAGTTAATGGCAAAAAGATACTTACCTGTAGAGAGGATGGCATTTTCAACACCTTCTGTGATCTGTGAATTGTAACTTCTTCATTCTGAATATTATCGGCCATCAGACATGTTGATTCATCAGTAAAATTTGCATGCACACTGCTCGCTGTGAAGTCCAGAGCTATGAGCCAACCAACAAAGTTAAAAAAGGACACTTGTAGCTTTGCAACAGTAGTTATGTTGGGTAGAACTTCAATTTTCCCATTTGTTTTCAGATTTGCATTGTTGCCTAAAGTGGTAATACTGTATTTTCTCTCTTTTCCTGCTAATTTTCATTGAAGTTTACATTTTTATGGTGTTTTGGCTGTATGATCCTCTGGGGTGCTTTTCTGGACATGGTAAAGAACCATCATTTCCTGAACCAATTTAAAATTATACTGGCAACTACGTATATGTATCACATACTTGAACATCAAAAGAATTTGGCATTCAGCCCATATAATGTGTTTTTTTTTTTTGTGATTCTCAGAATAAACAGTGATTGTTTCCCTGTACAACTTTAACATGTTGATCTTTGTGTGTTTTCTGTGATGTAGGAACTGAATTTTTCTATAGTTACTTGAATTACAGCCTTGAAAGGGCAAACAAATTCTGCTTCACCCTTATTTTCCCAGTTCACATATAATCTTCCTCCAATTGCAACTGTTAAATATCTTCTGCATTTGATACGTTGTTGTTAAATAATCAAAGATCCAACAATCCTTACTCCATTAAAATTTTGTGGTGATAGAAGTTATAGAAGTGGGGTGAGACTGTGGCCTCATGTGTGTCTGTTCTAACAACTGATGACAGATGGCAGAGAGGATTGGTGGAATGTAATTGGTAAGAGGAAACTGAAGTGCTTGGAGAAGTGCGTGGGCCAGTGCTACCTTGTCCACCATAAATTTCACACAGACTATCATGGGACTGAACCTAGACCTCTGCAATCAGAAGCCAGTAACTAGCCACCTGGGTTATGTCATGGTGATAAAAATAGTTCTGCTGAAAGTTTCTGTTAAACTTGTGTATATCTGCCTTTGTATGAGAAATTGTTTCACATGAGTTGCGGCCAAGTGGGAATATTCTGCTGGGGTTTCATTATTTTGACTTTTGAAACAGGGAACATAATCACATGCCTTTTTTCCAGGTGTAGGTCATGCGTGGTACCCAAACAAATGATTTTATTCCCCTCGTACTCTCCTTTGGCTGGTCTTTGTCTGCATCCAGCTGCCCCCTCTTCCTGTGGCATGGATTGGCTGGTTCCCCAAGTGTTTAACCGGGTTGCATGATAATTAATTCCTCATACAGGATCTTGGTTGTTCACTTATGGTTTTATTTAACAGTGCTGTTAGTAGTTAATTGTTGTGTAGTGTGGAGGATGATTGATTTATGAATAATGAATGGAAAATTTATGGAAGGAAGTGATTGTGACATAATTTGAGGTACTATCCAAACATTTTTATGGAATAACTTAGGCAAATGAGAAACGTTAGGCAGGTTACCTGGTCTCTGGGTCTAGATTTGTGTTTGGGAACTTATTAATATGAAGTAGGAGAGCTACCCACTTGACTGCGATGTTTGGCATCTGGTTTACATTTCCATAGTCTTTTGTTTAGTATAGGTGTATATATTTATTTATTCTGTGGTGAATAGTAGGTCACTTAACGATAGTCTAACCACTACACCAATAAAGGGGTATAAAAGGCGTGGAATCTGGACGTCCATACTAGATCATCCCGGTTAATGCTGAACGTGGATGCAGCAAAATTAGTCATAATGCTGCTACCTATCAAATTACATGGCATCACAACCAAGAAGACTGAAATCTTAATAAATTTGAAATTTTTGAAAACAGTCCTCAAAGAAATATATCTGAGAAGACACAATAAATTGGGCATAGGAGCTCTGTGATTTTATACAGGTTATCTGTTAATGTGGACCTCCTCTGTGGTCTAGTGGTCAGAGGTCCTGAGTTCGATTCCCGGCGCCACCAGATTTTCTGAGAAGTAGTGAGTCTGGAACGGGGTCCACTCAGCCTCATGAAGGTAACCGAGGATCTGTTTCAAGGAAATAGCAGCTCCAGTCTGGAAAACCGAAATTAATAGCTGTGGAGATTCATTGCACTGACCACTCAGAATTCTCTATCCACTGAAGTTGGCACTAACTTCACTGACAAGCTGCTCTCGGTCGGTATAGTTCGCTTGCAGACTAAAATCATGGAGTTGTTTTTTGTTTGTTAATGTTTGAAATGTGAACTATAGGAAGGTGTGATAGTCTGGATGTGTAATCTAAATATTGGACGCATCCAGTTGAATGTTGTGGAGTTGTAAGCATTCCTGCTTCATATTCAGGAGGTCTGAGGTTCAGATCTTGTCCTGAAAACTGTCTGCTCTGGCCAAGGATTTTTGTTCCTTCAGGTCCTAGAAAATTTGGTGTGTTACCATACGAAGGTGCTACATTCTTTGCAAGTCATTCTTCAGTCATATATTATTTGGCATTACAAAACCTTTCCAGTTGAGAAGGGTTTGTTACTAATAGAAGAGTGAAACAAGAAATACGTACAAAGTTTTGGGGAGGAAACTTCCTGGAAAATGGCCAGTTGGAGAACCAGGAAGATGGCAGGATAACATTAAGGTTTTTAGAGCAGGAAGAGGATTGAACTATGTCAGGATTATATGCAGTAGTGGCTTTGTAACTGGTTTTTTTGAGCATTTGGATTCTGGTACTAGAGTGATGGTTTTGGGGTCGATGTAGGATGACTAGCTGCTAAGAAGGGCGTTTGCTTTTTGTGCAATGAAGCACAAGCAATCTACACTCAGATCTAGTGATTCACATGACAGCAGTTTACAGTTGACAGATGCCACAGTACAAGTTCTGAATGACATCAGCACATTCCATACATGTGATTCAACATTTTTACAGTGTGACAAGTGCACTCCTTCACATACATTGGGAAAGCTGTGCTTTCTGTATTGAGAGATCCATGAAGTTAGGATAGGTCTGTTATCTCTTCTGTGTCTTATAAAAGAAGACAGCTGATGGGCCATCCTTGAGGCACTTCTTCAGTACCTGCCTGCAGTTTTCTATAGCTTTACTCATTCCACGCGAATTGTATCCTNGACCTGTATCCTTTGTGATAGTAAATTTGCTGACAGGGAGCAATAACAGTGGTGTCGGTAGTAGCGGGTTTTTTTTTTTGTAAAGAAATGTCTGGCAAATATAATTATTATCTGGCCAGACAACTGAGCCAACATTTGTTCACCTCTGAATACTTGTATGTCTTATGTCACACTGAAATTCTTCCTTTGTTCTCATTTGAAGGATACTGTTACTTGGCTTGGTCACCTGTCCAGTGCCTCAGGCAGGGAAGGTCTTGTCCTCTTTCCTGTAGCTCCATGTAGAGAGGACAGCTGATAATGTGTTCTTTATTTTTGTTATAACATAATACATTATTTAAAATGTTATGTCTTCCATTTGCTGTTATTTTAAAGTTCACTCCAGTAAGTAGCTTTGCAGTTGGTCAGTCTGCATAGTGACTGGGTTACAGATTAGATAACCAGAGAATTGTAGTTTGATTATGAAAGAGGGGAATTTCTCTTCACCTTTGCATCCATCGCTGGAGCCTGCCTACCCTTCTATATGGAGCATATTGGGGATTATTCCCCACGAGTTAAGTGGCTGGGGTGTGAAGATGACCACTGACCAACATCTAGTGCCAGAGGTTAAAATCAGCTAAAGCAGTGCCTTTGCAAGAAGGTCAGATATTATTGTGGGTCCTAGTGTCAGTCCTTTATATTTTATATAATACTAACATGTTTTTATTTCACATGGATTCCTGTTGTCACATAAAGGATGGGACATGTACATATGTCCCGGATAGGGACCAGTGGCAGGCTCTTATGAAGACAGTAATGAACCTTCACTGTTAATAGAAGATAAGGAATTTCTTGACTACTTAAGTGACTGTTAGCTTCTCAAAAAGGGCTGTTCCATCTGAGCTAGTCAAGAATGTACCCATCTTCCACTGGATAATATCTGGAGCCACATGGATCCAGTTTACACCTTCATGCCCTATTATTTAACATCCAATTTAATATATCCTCAAACTTATAGTAGCATGGTTCCCAAATTTTCTCTTTATTTCAGATTTCCTTACTAAAAGCTCACATTTTTCTCTCATGCATGCTACATGCCTTGTTTATATGATTTTCAGTGATTTCGTCTTTGTTTTGTTCAGTGAAGAGCACAAGTTATGAAGCGTTTTATTATGTAACCCATTTTTCCTTGACACTTTTTTCTTAAGCACCGTGAGTCCATGTTTTTCTCTTAGGGTACAAATGTGCCCCTCATCCTCTTCCTCCCTCAGAAATGAGTTTCACACTGGACTTTAATACCAAAGTTTCAGAGGAATCTATCTTCCAGACTAAATGGTGTCGCATTTCAGAAGACTGTAATACCAATTAAAAATTGTGCGGATCTCAAATCTTGCATTGGTTTATCATGTTTGAGAACAAGGTGCTGAGGAGAATATTTCGATCTGAAGGGAAGTAACAAGATGGAGAAAATTACATTATGAGGTTCATAATTTATACTCTTCATCCAATATTGTTAGGGCACATGGGCAGTGAGATGGGTGGGGCTTATAACACACATTGGAGAAACAAGAAATCTATATAAATAAAAATAAAAATCAGAAAAGCTCAATGAAAGAGACTTTGGAAGACCTAGCTGTAGATGGGCAGATAATATTAAAATGTTTAAATGCAATACCGTATTTACGCATGTATAGGCCACACATTTTTTGCCAAAAATTCAAGAGGAAAACTGGGGTGCGGCTTATATTCGAAATATTCGAAATCACACTTCATTTAAAAAAATTAAACGTTACCAAATTTCGGAATAATTTCTACTCCTGAAATAATATTCGAAGAAAATTATTTTTTCTGTAATTTCTGTCTGAAAATTGTGCTGCGGCCTATACACGCATGCGGCCTATACATGTGTAAATACGGTATTTTCTGTGCAGCCCATGCCGAGATGTTATAAGCAGGACAAGTTAGTAGTTTTAGTATAAGTAGAGGACCAATGTGGTTCAGTCGTTGTGAGCTGTTGCTGTTAGAAGCTGGTAGCTGAGGCTGGGGACAGTTCAGAAGTCCAGAGGAAGGGTAACGTCTGCCGTTGGAAGCCATTACCAAGCAACAACAGTGAAGACTAGACTGTGAGCACTAGTGTGTTTGTAACAGTGATCTGTAAAGTGTAGTCACATGCTGTATCAGAGTGTCCAGTAAATCAAGTCACCAATCCTAAACTCCTATATAGTCACACTCTATCACATGACAGTATATTTTCCTCCAGTTTTCTTCATTTGTGGTCTCTTTGCTGGGTGACCATAGCCTGTTTCTTTAGAGAGTAAATCCAGCCTCTTTTCACTGCTTTTTTGTGACTTGGGAAACACTTAATGCATATCTATAAGTGAGCCATGTTAGTCACAATTTTATTTCATGGAAACCCTGAAGGTCTCAAGTGAACATTGTGATGCCATCGTAGTAAATAATAAGATTTTGTTGAAGGGAAATATATACCCATCAGTTGATCGTAAAACATAATCACTATTATCGTACCTTTGCAGTTTGTTTTAAATGAAACATAGACAACAAGTCGGCGTCTTTTGCTAGTTATTTTATGCATGTTTATATTATCCATATTAATTCTTTTATCCACAGCCAAATGGGTTCTGATACAGTGTTTTATTTTCAGTGTGTCGTGAGTGGCTAGTCAAAGAGGATGGAGCACTGGCCTACAGACTGCAGACTGAGGAAAGTAAGTGACATAATAACAAAGTGAAGCTTTTAATTTATTATTATTTGTAATTAATTAAAAAAGTAAAGGGTGATAAAACTGACTAGTAATTATTGAGGGATATCATTGCTATCAACGTCATACAAAATTTTATCCAATATTCTTCATACATAAATGAAATTTTTGGGGATCATCAGTGTGCGTTTCGATGTAACAGATCAACTACAGATCAGATCTTTTGCATTTGTCAGATATTGGCAAAAAAATGTGAGTACGATGAGGCAGTACATCAGCTATTCATAGACTTAAAGAAAGCCTATGATTCAGTTAGAAGGGAAGTATTGTACAATATTCTGATAGAGTTTGGGATACCCATGAAGCTAGTTAGGTTGATTAAAATGTGTTTAAATGAAACGTATGGTAAAATCCATGTAGGTAAACATTTGTCTGATAAATTTCCTATCCAGAATGGTCTAAAACAAGGAGATGCTTTATTGCTTGCCACTCCTTTTTAAATTTGCTTTAGAATATGGCATTACGAAGGTCCAGGGAAACCAGATGGGACTGAAATTAAATGGGACACATCAGCTGTTGTCCTATGCCGATGATGTGAATCTACTGGTTGATAATGTAGATACCATAAAGAAAAACACACAGACTTTAATTGACGCAAGTAAAGAGGTTGGTCTAGAAGTAAACACAGAGAAAACTAAGTATATGTTGCTGTCTCATCACCAAAATGCGGGGCAAAATCATGATATAAAGATAGGAAAGAGATGTTTTGAAGATGTGGCGCAATTCAGATATTTGGAAACAACGATAACAGATAGAAACCTGGTTCAGGAGGAAATTAAGAGGAGATTGAACTTGGGTAATGCTTGCTACCATTCACTCCAGAACCTTTTGTCTTCTCGTCTGCTGTCCAAAAACATAAAAATTAGAATATATCGTATAAAACTATAATCTTGCCTGTGGTACTGTATGGTGTGAAACTTGGTCTGTGACATTAAGGGAAGAACATAGACTGAGGGTGTTGAGGAGAATATTTGGACGGAAGAGAGATGAAGTGACAGGATGTTGGAGAAAACTGCATAATGAGGAGCTTCATAACTTGTACTCTTCTCCAAGTATAATTAGAATTATCAAGTCAAGGAGGATGAGATGGGCAGGGCATGTAGCACGAATGGGGGATATGAGGAATGCATATAGGATATTGGTGGGAAAGCCAGAAGGAAAGAGACCACTTGGAAGACCATGGCGTAGGTGGGTGGACAATATTAAAATGGATCTTAGAGAGATAGGATGGGATGGTATTGATTGGATTGATCTGGCTCATGATAGGGACCAATGGAGGGCTCTTGTGAACACAGTAATGAACCTTCAGGTTCCATAAAATGCTGGGAAATTCTTGAGTAGCTGCAGAATTGGCGGCTTCTCCAGAAGGGCTCAGCTCAATGAGTAAGTAAGTAAGTAAGTAAAGGTATCCCTGTAACAGGCCGTGAAGGCCCATAGGGTTGTGATGCATTGCGGCTCCCACATATTCTAGACAGTCAGCTTATAGATGGCAGCGAAGTTCTCAGCCTTACGCACCAGCCGCCCTTTACCTGCAGCAAGATTCCTGGTACTCGTTTCTGTTAAGAGACTGATTTGACCCCAGGGACGTGGCGCAGCTGGAACCATCGGGCCAATTGAAAACTCAGTGACCTCATCAAGAATCGAGCCCGTGACCTTCGGGCTTGTAGCATTGTAATTAGTCACTTAATTTCCATAGTATTTTATTTATTTCTGTTTATGGTGAATTAAAGAGCCAGGATAGTGTAGTCGGTATAGTGACCAGCTACTGGTTGGACGAGCAAGAGGTGAGAGTTCTGAGTTGCGGTAGGGTCAAGAATTTTCACTTCTCCATGTCGTCCACACCGGCTCTGGGGTCCACACCTCCTCCTATACAATGGGTATCAGGGACTCTGCCAGGGGTAGAGCGGCGAGGGCATGAGGCTGACCACTCACCTCCAGCTAGTGCCGAGGTCAAGAAAACACGGATCTATTCATCCCCTTTCCGATATGTCTTCATGGCACGATGATTAATTAGTTAAGAACAGGGACGACTGTATCTTACCTCTCTGATGAATTTAACAGTGGTCTCAGTGGCACACATTATATAATGTATGATAAGACCATTAGTGAATAATGAATTGGAATGGATGTGGAAGGAAATGGCTATAGCCTGATTTGAGGAACTATACTTGCATTTGCTTGGAGGGACTGAAGAGAACTACAAATTATCTCACAGTGACCTGTCTCTGGCCCGAGATTTGAATACGAGGCCTTTTGCCAGTTAAATCCATGGAGTTGAGCCCTGCATTAGCAGTTCGCCTCTCAGCAGTGATTTACACTGTTTCTTGCTGCTGGCACTGTACTGTGTTACCTATTCTCCATGCTGGTCCCCCCTCCCTTCTCACCATCTCATGTGTGAGGCCACAAGGTTGCACTGGGTGTTGTATTACAGCAATGTGGGTCCATTGAAATGCAAAACAGGGATGTACACTCTTGGCAACATAAGCCACTTCCTGTTCTCTGGAAGTTACCTGCACCTTGTCTAGGAAGAATATAGATTGATAATTCATGTTGTGGTCTTTTGAGTTGTGGTGCTGTAGTACTGTGTTTGGTGAGTACTCACGTTTCACAGATGGAGGCGGTATGTTCACTGGAATAGAGCTCACCTATGAGAGTACATGGTTCCATAACCAGATGACATGGATAAAAGTGGTTCCATATGAAGGTAAAGGTAACATGTCCTGAAATGGTACCCATCTACTGGACCACACAGTCATAATAACCCAGCAGACCACAGTGTGAATAGGTCATCATAGTTGGTGCAGAGGCTTTGAGAAGATTTCAGAGTGTCCAAATATTTGGAATTCAGCTAACGGACTCGCTCATTGCATGGAGCATGTGCTACTTGAGAAGGCAATAGTCACTCAGATAATCAAGAAATCATATGCCTTTCATGGGACTTGAAGGTTCATTATTGTGTTCACAAGAGACCGCCCCTGTCCCAAGCCAGAATAATCCATTTCACTTCCTAATGCTATGTCTTTTTAGAATCTATTTCAGTATTATCCTTCCATCTACTCCTAGGTGTTCTAAGTTGTCTTCCATTCACATCTCTCCAACTAAAATTTCATATGCACTTTTGAACTCTCATATGTGCTACATGCCAAGTCCATCTCATCTTCCTTGATTTGATCTCCCCCCCCCCAAAAAAAAATATTATGTGATGAATAAAAGTTTGAATGGGAACCTACCTGCAGTGATAAACTCCCTCATTAATCTTGGCTGTTAAGTAGAAGGCAGTTTTGTAGATGACGGAAATGATGCAGTTTTAATGCTGCTGTTCCATTTGTGGAGAGGTATGCTAAACTGACTGTGGTGTGTGCACTTTGGTCTGGTCTGGGCTAGGATCAGCTTACATCCAGCTCCAGTTGCATGCTAGAGTGGCACAGATAGATTCAGCAGTCAGCGATTCATATCAGTGCCTGGTCAGTAAGGTTGAGAACTACATAAAAGGATACTGTGAAGGATTTTAGAATTAAATTCTAAAGGAAGTACGTATGTGTATGGGATGATCAAGCAGAAGGTGGATTATCCAGGTATTGAAAGACCTTAAGAAGAGCGGAAAGAACTTAAAGAAATTGAAAGTGAAAGATGTTGGAAGAAAGAAGAGATTTGACACTTTCATCCATTGACCCTTGAAAAATAGAAACAGTGCTATACGAAGGATTAAAGGGGGGAAAAACACAATATAGTGTTTATGAAGTTAGCAGTAGCAATTTTAGTGTTCTGGGTTGTCACCCTGTGTAGTTTTCTATGCTGGTGTTGAAAGAATTTGGTTCCCTCCAAATTAGTGCCTATATATGAAACTTCATGGCATCAAATTCTAGAACACCAGACTCTTAATATTCAGATCTTGCATGGAACCATATGTTTGGCAACTCCTGTAAGAAAAGGCTATGCCAGTCTTGCATGAAGGTGATGCAGGAACCCACATGAGGTTGTGGTGCATTGAGTACAATGTATTCAGTCTGCATTTTGTATTGTAATGTGAAGGTAGCTTGTGTGACAGTTATATGTCTGTCGAGGTGCAGGTTTGATGTTTCAAGAATTAGATTTATAGTTGTGCAGTAACTATTTGAATAACTACACGGTCTGACTGTGTTGGGTAGATCATCCATGTTATTGGTGTTGGTTGTGAGCAACAGTTCAAGACTTGCATTCTGACTGTAAACATGTTTTTTTCATCATCCTCCAGTTATAGTAAATTGATTACAGAATGGGGATTGAGGAATCAAAATATCAATTTTGAAACTGAGTTTAGGACAGTGGTTTACTTTTTTCAGTTGAAACACTCTTATTGGTCTTTCCAGCCACTGGACCCACAGATTTAAACTGATACGAGGGATATGGATAGTTGCAGATGTTGTGATGTTGAGAGAGATGGATAACTTGTCATCCCTAACCCATTGGTCCATGTGTCATAACCTCGTAACACTAAGAAATCATAGTGACCTGTGTTTAGTATAACATATGAATATATAGAAATAGGAGCATGTGGACAATTGGTGAGGACAAATCACGAAATCTGCCAGCACAGGATACTTTAGAAATCAATTTAGAGTTGCGCAGAGTTCATTCTGAACTTCGAAGACTTCACATTGCCATCACAAATCAGATCCACACACTCAAACAAACTGTTCTGCAGGCACCAGCAAAACGATGTGAATGGACACATGAAAGAAATTATGTACAGGCCAGTCGGTTTCCCAGCATGAACTCTTCTTCCACATGGAAGTCTGTTATGCCAGCAAAAGTTCACAAACGCTCATCAGGTTCATTTTTACATGAAGACATTCCAGTCATTAGTGACAGTAAATTGCAGAGAAGGGATATGCTTTTGTTCCCCGAGAGAAGTTGGGCTCAGTTTAGTAGTACAGAGGAAGATGAAAATGGAGCTGGACCGTGCTCTGGTTTTGGTTCCATGTCGCCAGGTTTCTCGGACAGTCCTGGAGTGACTTCTAACAGTGATTTTTTTAATATTAAAGAGACTTCATCACAGTGCAGCACATGTCAATATGTGCAGAATGCTGGCAGTGTGGCGAAAATTCAGGAAAATAATTTGCCTCATGGTGCTCTGACAGCTGCTGTTGGAGCTACCCATTCACCACTTTCCTTGCCATCAGTGGGTCATATGAGTGTTGACCCAAGACGTCACATTGTAGCATCAGCTGATGATTGCAGTCAACAACCTAACATCCTGTTGGATTATTCCCCTCTGGGATCTATTGAACAGACCAGTGAAACTGACAGAGTGATGCATGGGCCAGTACATTTTTGTGGCAAGGTTGGGTATTGCTCGCCAGGTCCTATCATCGCTCGCCAGTTGGAGGACACAATCTGTGTTGAGCTGCGTGCTCTCACAGTGACAGTTGAAAGAATTGGGTTACAGCTTCAGCAGATGGATTTGACAAGACAGAGCCCAATTGGTCAGTACCATCAGTGGTTAATTTCAATGACAAAATTGTATATTTGCAGTTTTGTCTGAACTATGCCATTGCTGTTAAATGCTGTCATAGTAAATCAATATAGACCGAAGGTGTTTGTATAATATTTATACATTATCATCGTTTCCACCAGAGTGGATGATCTTGTCATTAACCCTCCTCTATTTCCATTGTCCCACAAGTGCTACTTTTGAGATGTGTCCAGTCTTTCATGCTCTGTATGTCTTCCTTCACTTGATCTCCCCATGAGCTGTTTATTCATTTCATCAGTCCCATTGCAGTCCTGTTTCCCTCTTTTTTTTTTTTTTTGCATCAGACCACCAACTTTTCTTGCAGTAACAAGATGTGCTGCTTCACACTGGTGATTATTCACATTTTGACCCTCTGGATTTTGATATCACTTTTTCTTGTAGGTTGATGCTAAAGTTTTGGAAGAAGTTGCTACACCCGTCTTTAGGCGCCATTTCAGGCCTGAAGATGGAGGCAGCAGAATCATCCAAAACATTGGTATTGACCAATAAAATTATACAATATCACAACGTAGGATCACAGTCCAAATTTTCTTGTAGTATTTACCATACCTGCAAATCTTGATGAAGTCCCTTGGTTTGGGGTTTCATTCCTTTATATTTGTAGCCCATAGATACTTATGCTGCATGGTGTAACATGTAATTTTGGTTATAGTCAAGCACCACTATACAGGCAACAAGTCTCGGAATGCCCTTGTGCGTCAGGACTTCCCCTGTGCCCTGGATGAACAGCGTCGTGAAGAGGAGGAGGCTGCTGCTTTGCAGACCATGTATCATCAGATGGTCCATCAACAGTGAGTAGTTTTTATTTGTTATTCCTTAATTTGAGCTTTGTTGGCCATCCATTGCACTTAAAATGAGTGGCGCATGAGGTCCAGCTGGCCAAGCATAGCACTGTTGTAGTCTTGCGTGCGACCAGTACAGATGACTAAACATGGCTCTGTTCAGCAGCACACACTCATTTCAACTGGTGAAGCTTAGAATTGTTTCAGTATTAATAATTTAAAATCCCATGTTCTCAGGTGACAGGGGAATTACACTTGTGACTACAGTTTGTAATAAATTTGTTTAAAATTTCTCAGTATGGTTCACATTCACAACAGGTTACATAGCTAAACACTGACTCTCTTTTTTGTATTATCTGCAGAATAAGTCCATTTTATGTGGGGATGGCAAGAATATGTTGCTGTTTGGAAGAGGAAATGGTATTAACATTAACCCCTACTTGATGATATTGAACCCTGATCATACGACTGATATGCAGATGGGAGTTTAGAAATCTGTCTTCTGGAATGCGTCACCATATGGTCTAGTAGATATTGATACTTCAGAGGAATCTGGAGCCACCATATTAATTGCTTTCTACCTGAAGATGGGGACATTATGTTCATTTGAATTGCTGTTGGCCATCTGTTGGACTACAAGGTGTTATATCCCAGAAGACAGAATTCTTATCTTGCTTATTTTGGAAATATCTTGATTTTGTGCACTGTTTTACAGAGAAAGAGTTTTGATATTTAATTTTATCTAACAGGGATCAGTATATGAAATGGTGTGTTATGAATTGGCCAGAGACTTCCTTGATCAGTAACCAGTTTCTTTGTTGTGCAAAGTAGGGCCATTCCACCGTTTTTTTTTACCAGGAACAAAAGGAACGGTAAAATGTCCAACAGGGTCACTAGAGAGCTGTTAAAGTTTCATTAATTATAATTCGTACTCTAAGAAACTGAATGTCAAGGTACAGACATGAAGATTAAAGTGAACTGTGATTTTGTCTGTTGTTTTGTATGAGTGTGAAACATCCTCACTTCTTTCTTCCTCTAAAAAATTTGGTCTCCTTTATGATGATGCCAGTTTGCTTTGCCTTATCTTTATAGCATACTTTTCTTATTTTGAAAAAAGAAAAGTAGCCTAATTCGATCACCTTGCCATCTGAACCAGTCTTAATGAAACTTGGTATGTGTACTGTGGTACTTGAGCCCATCTCAACAGCATACTTATAAAGCCCTCCCATCAGTCTATGTGTCTCTGTGTGTGTCCCCCCCATCTCTGCTAGGTAATAGCCTGGTAAACAAACTCCCACAGCGGCAAATACTCATAACAATAGAAGAATTGTTGGACTTGTTTTCTGTGCAAACTGTGTTATATGAAAGGATAGTCTGCGTGTCGTCTGTTTATCCCCCTCTCATTACTAGGCAGTGGCTCAGTAAACAAGTTCCCACAGCAAGAAAGAATTGTTGGTGGCGTTTTCTAACCCAACCAGCTCATATTATAGGAGAGTAGGTGATTATCTCTTCCCTGAACTTTATGTTAGGTAATGATGAAGATATAACAAAATACCTGGTTGTATTGGTGTGTCAGTTTTGTATTTGAAGTATTTCTTATGGTAGTGTAATGCCATGTTTTCTCATCCAGGGAGGAGATTGATGCCCAGGTAGCAAAGCAGCTGGCAGAGAAGATAGAGCGTGAAGAGCTTGAAAAACGGCAAGCTCTGGAGGAGGGGGACCAGGAGATTGCTCGCAAGCTGCAAGTGAGTACGATGCACCCTTAAAATAAACTTGCCTTGGACATGAAATTATACATATTGGTCCATAAGAGATTTTAGCTTTTCAGCGGCAGTGAAGATTTAGATTGTAGTCCTGAGTTATGGCTGTTTCAGCCCAAAGACCATAATTTAGATTGGTCCATGTTGAGAAAAGATGGACAGTGCAAGGTTGATCTTATTAAAATTGGAAAGTTTTGGCCAAATTGGCAAGTCGCATGAAACATTAGATTACATCCGTGAAGAAATGTTAAAGAGATATTGTAGTTGATAATTATTGAACTGGACTTGTGTAATATAATCAAAAGTTCCACTTGTAGCTGCGAGAACAAAGAACAGATCATCATTATCATCATCATAAATATTTGTGTTGGAAAACCTCAAGGTAGGAGACTGAGTGGGAGACATAGACATCATAGAGAAGTTGTGAAGTAGATGTCTTAGTATACGCCTGTATGGTGAATTTAGTATTGCCATCGTAGGGGCTGTGACTCCATATAGAGTAAATTCTTAGCAAACTGAATAATTACCAGCTTCTGCAGTGAGGCCCTGTAACATAATATGATTGGCTGTGGTTGGAATACGTTGTCCTCTAAACAGATTTGTGTTAGAAGTCACTGATTGATATGCTATGTTTGTTTTGTTGTGATGTCCCATGTTACATTGCTCCACTAGGAGCCCTTTCATATAGTACTGTGACTCCAATGGAAAGGGTATAGATTCTTTGCAGGAGTTATGTCATGCCATGTGTTACACTAAATGATACTGTTTCTCTCCCTTCACTTGTTCTACTGTAGCCGAGCTCTTCCTTGGATGTTGGAGTGGAAGAAGGGGAGGTAAAAATTTAGCTGTTTGCTGTATATTGGGCTGCTCAGTGTCTGTATGAAGGCATGACAAACTGCATTTGCTTGTGCTCCTTATATGTAAACCATAGTGGGAGGAATGCCATTTAAATGTACATGTTTTTTATTTTTATTTTTTTGTTACTAAAGAGTTTCGCTCTTAAACAGGTGTGTCACTAGGTAAAAATTAAGATAACGAGATGGATTAGACAAGTTGCAAGTAAGGTGAAAGGTGAGAAATACAAAACTTTAGTCTGGAATCTCATAGAAAGAGATCACTTATAAGGCATAGCCATAAATGGGGTGAAAATATTAAAATGGATCTTGAAATTAATCTTAAAATACAGGATTCGAGGGCATGGAATAATATGAAAATTCAGGCTCTATAACAGGCTGGGAATTTCTTGAGTAGCTAAGGAACTGTTAGCTTCTCAAGAAGGACTCTGCTGGCTGGAATAAACTAGTTAGTGTGTTAAGTTGGCTGTGAAGTAAATGAACAAGTTTCTGTTATTGGCATAGGTTTCAGTAATTCGTTTCTATGACTATTCAGAATGGATCTGGGATCCGCTCATTCATCTGTCCATAAACTATCTGACTTTGAAGTACTGGTGCATGAATTTACCTTACCTTTTTACCCAGCTTATGTTAAGGTGTAGAGAGTGTGGTATTCTACCTTGATGTCCTCTATTCATGTCCTTGATGTGGTATGTGGTCATAGGTTTAACTGTGTATGTTCACGTTAAAGCATCATGTATGAACTGAGATAGTCCAGTAAATTGTCCAGCTGTAGGTTGGTATTAGGGTTCCGTTCTCAACAGGAGCAGATATTTTTTCTTCAAAAACATATCCACATTAGCTCTGAGGCCCATCTAGCTTCCTGTACAGTAGAGCTCAGAAGTGAGTGTCTAGAGTGTGAAGCTAACAGGATGCATCAGGTGCCAAGGTTAGGGATACATGAAAATATACCTCCATTCCTTTTGTGCCTTTATCTTTATCATAAAGTACTGTGCAGGTAATCTGCAAGCCTGTGTCTGCCTTTTCTCTCTTCCCATAACTTTCATCTGTGTACTCAGTTCCTGTTCTTTGCATTGTCACACCCACATCTCTTTGTTGTCTTCCTGTAGATATTTTATCCTTTTCACGTGCTCTCTGGCTGTGCCAGTTGCACAAGTATGTGTTTCATATGAAATTACAGATGTAAGCAGCATGGTGCACAGACTGTGTCTGTCCAGTGATGAGGACCAGCTTTATGTGATATGCTCTATGGACTTAGTGTAGCTCCATCTGTGACTAGATGTAGGCTGGACAGTTCCTGGTGAGGGGGACTGGGCTCCTTCCCTTCACTACCATGTCCATACTGGCCTTGGAGCCCAATTCGCACCATATCCAGTGGGTCCTGGGGATTCTCTCTCCGGGGGTAAAATGGCTGCGGCATGTAGCTGACCATTCACCTACATCCGCCGCTAAGGTTAAGAATGGGTGTAGCTCTTTCCATTCCCCTATATATCTTTGTGGCATGGTGCTTAATTAAGTATGATCTTTGTTAAGGAAGTGAGATGTGTTAGTATTATGTAGGTGAACTTAAGGCTTCAGAGCATCAAAACAGTGAGGTAACATCAAGTAAAAATGACCATATTCAACAGGAACGTGAACGACTGCGTACTGAGAGGCGGGAGAGGGAACGCCTTGAAATGCAAGCCTCAGCTGAAAGCAGCATTGATCACCCTCAGTATGATCGAGACATGAATAATGTTGGTCTGCCATCTCCGTCCCAGTACAGCCCAGAGGCACTCTCTCAACAGTTCAGGTATGTAGGGTCTGCTAGTGTGTAAACGAACTAGAATCTGCACATAAAACTCTTGTATCTACTCTAGAAGGCTTCCCACATAATTTTCATGCACATGTCCATTCTCAGCAGTCTTCCACCATGATGTTACGAATTCCTCAGTGTTACGGTTGTATTCCGTTTTTGACTTATCTTCTGATAGTTTATATATAGAGACAACAGATGGCAGGAGTTGTGTACTTTCTTAAGTAGTGTGTATCCATGTTTCTTCTGCAGAATTCATGCAGTGTACCTGCTAGGAGTGAGGTTAGAAATGGAAAAGGAAAGCTTCAGTGATTCTTGAGTTCAGGTTTCCCGTAATTCTTTATGTGCCCCAGCCCAAATATCTAGTTGTCAGATATCTTCAGTTTAGTTCCCAATGAAGTGTCCAGCAGGAAACATTAAATAGAAATTTTGTCAGGCATTCATCTTACTGTTTCAGCAAGAGCCTTGACAGCTCAAGCTTAAATCATCTTCAGCCAAAACACTAATTACATGTAACATACTGGGGAATATTCATGAGAGTATCC
Source organism: Cryptotermes secundus (assembly GCF_002891405.2). Classification (NCBI taxonomy): domain Eukaryota; kingdom Metazoa; phylum Arthropoda; class Insecta; order Blattodea; family Kalotermitidae; genus Cryptotermes; species Cryptotermes secundus. The sequence continues at coordinate 133,234 of NW_019721017.1, read as the reverse complement.
AGTAGGAATATGATCTTGTGGGATGTAAAACCTTGTTTGATACCATAATGTTGCACTTTGTACCAAACTATGCTGCATCACATCCCTGAAATCTGTAATGTTAATATTCATGACCATGAGAATATTTGTATTCATCAGTTAGTTAGCAAATATTAATGAGAGAAATGCTCATCTTTTTAGATACCACTGTTTTACTCCATTTATTGCTAAAACTTTATTCTAAATGGGTGTCTGGTATTGAAAACTAACTGCCGTTCCTGAATTTAATTTTGTGGGTCATGTATATCTGTGCTTCCTGCAACACAGTCTTATTGGTGCTGTAGGCTGTGCACATTGACAGATGCTGCTGTCCAGACCAATAGTATCTGCCAGTCTCCTGAAGAGCCATTTGCTGGCAGCCCCCCCTCACCTCCAGCACTAAGTGAGGAGGAAGCAAGGAGAATACAGGAGGAACAAGATGCTGTGAGTGGAAACTGTTTATATATTGTATTGTATTTTATTTTTATCCTTTTTGCTACATAGTAACACTTGGACAAGTCATTCAGCAATACAAGTTAACAAAACAAATCTACAAAGTTACAAGCATATTACCAACATTTGTTACAATCGTAAGCAATATATAAATACAACATTTAAAAAAATACACAAACTACTGTATATAGCTCGTGAATGGCCATGACATCCAAACATAAGTACTCGCACCATCTGCTTTTTTATTAAAACTAACAAATTCATTTATCGTATAACAAGAATGTTTCCATAAAAAGGATTTTAAGTCTTTTTTAAAAGCTGAAAAACCCACTGAGTTTTTTTATTTTGTTTGGCACCTTACTATACAATTCTATCCCCATATTTACTACACTTTTTTTAATAATGTAGTTCTGCAAAATTGAAAATGAAAATCCTTGTTTATTCTTGTATTATAACTATGAATATTTATATTTTGGATCAAATCTGCTTTGTGCTTTTTTATGTAACAACACCTCTAAGATATACAAAGAAGTGACCGTGAGGATGCCATAATCTTTAAAAATTTGCCTGCATGACTCTTGTTTATGAAGTCCACTAATTATTTGCAGCACCCTCTTCTGCATTTTAAATACCTTTATACTATCACCTTCACCCCCCCAAAATATTATTCCATATCTCAATAACAATTGAAACTTTCCAAAATAAATGCTTCTTAACATTTTTGGACTCAAAATTCTTCTTGGCGATATAGTTATATAGGATGTTTTACTAAGTTTTGAACATAATGACTGGATGTGGTTATTCCATTTAAGGTTTTCTATAATATCTGTACCTAAAAATCTCAGTTCTGGTGAGTAAGCAATTTCCAAGTTATTATAGAGTATCTACGGTCTAACTACAAACCTACTTTTACTAAGATTGAATGACATAGCAACTGTTTTTTTAATATTTGTTAAAAAGTTAGTTACCTGAAACCATGCTTCAGGCTGTTTCATGATCTTATTTATTTTCTGTTGAGCTGCATCTATATCTTTATCAGTAACAAGTACATTTATATTGTCTGCAAACAATACATGTAGGTAGTGCAGATTTGACCCCGAATTTTCTTTGCTTCATGTATACAGTAATGTGGGTCACTGTTATTTTTGCAGCCATTGCATGCGACCCTCCTTTGTGCATAACCATATTTGTGCACACATGCTTAGTCATACTGGAAGATGGCATTTATAGAAGTTAAGTAACATGGTGGAGCAGAGATGTGTAATCAAAGTGTTGTGGAAAGAGAGCTCAGAATTGGCTGATATTCATGGAAAATTGTGTAAAGTTTGGGAATGATGCATCTGAAAACACGGGTATATAAGATTTGTACTGCATTCAAGGACAAAAATGACGTGGAAGCAGTTCCACATTGATTGCAAATACGAGTCAGCAATATGAACATTAATCATGTTTCAAAGCTTATTCTGGCCAACCACTGTGGTTGGTTCTTTGTGTTACATCTTAAAACAAGTAAACATTACTGTCAGTAGTTTACAGACACGAGATTTGATGTTTTCACAGCGGTGTTTGTTCCGACTTGTATTCTGGGTACTTTGAGAATACAAGTACCGTGTGTCACATTTACCATATGTCTGTGAGTTGAACTTATAAAAGATGTGGTAATTCTTATTAAATTTTTGTTTGATTCTCAGAATATACTGATTATTTCCATAAACAACATTAACTGAGTGTTTTTTTTAGTGGGAACATAATTTGTATTCTGTGATGCAGGATCTGAATTTGTAAATACTGTTCATGTAACACAAATTGAAAATTTGAGATGTCTTATCATGTGTTATATGGGCTTTTGGACAGATAATTTTCCCTGCTTACTCCTGTATTCCTTTCTAGTTGTACATGTTATAAATAATCATAAACTGTCCCATATATAATGTACTGCACTTCATATACCCACATCAAAATATCAGTGCTCAACAGAATAGACACAATGATGCAATGTAGCCAAAGACTGCTCACTTATTTGTCACCTGTGTAATTTAAATTCATGCAGCATATTAATGCTTGACATTTTATTTCTGTGGTAACCTGAAATTGTGTTACTTTATGTATGTAGGATTTACATGAACATTATGTTCTAAGGGTTAATAACTTTATCTTCTATTTTATCTCAACTTGAAGCTCATCCTTACCATAATAGGTTTGTTTCTGCAATGGGTGAGCATAGAGGTAGTTTAATGTTGGTCAGGTGTATTTGTTTGTCTTGTGATGTGATCTGTTCTGTGAATGCTTGGTTAGCTCAGTGAGGTGACTGGGTATTGGTTCGATGATCAGGATATGGTGCCTGACGAGGGTACCACTGTTTCAAGACAAACTTTGGGCCCTGTCCCACTGAAGCTTAAAGCTCCTCCAGCTAGTGTCAAGGTTATGAATTCTTGGGGCTGTGTCTGCTCCCTCATGCTTTATAAAGATTTTGCTCATACTACTTCTGGTGTATGTGAAAAGCTTGATAAATGTTCACTACATTTTAATGACTAGTGTACTTGATTGATGATTCTTCAGTTTTTTTATTTTTCAGTTGTACAGTAGAAGATTTATTGTTTAAAAGAATATCATTTGAGTGATACTGGACTGTCCCAGTGAGCGGGTGTTGCCCTAGTCCACGTCGTTCAGTCTCGTGACTAGAGTGACACTCGTCGACTGTGTCATGTTCACTGCAACTTTCATCTGATTAGTGTGTGTATTGTGTAATGTTGAAGTGTACATAATTTTCGAAAGGTATGTGACAGGTTGGTTCATTGTACAAATATGATACTGGCCATTGGACATTGTCTGTTCTTTGTCTGATATGTATACATGGTGTTTCAGAAGTGAATTGTGGGCCCATTTATAAGTCATTCTGCTGTCTTCATAGTGACAGATTTTTATTTTGATTATAATGTGGGTTATGACAGTTTGATTGAACCTGCCACCTTCTCAGTACTAGGCTAATACGCTAACCACTGGACCACCAGGTGGCCCAGGAATAGTTGTTATAATTTAATTATGATACAATTCTGCTGTGTCCTATCACATTGGAGGGGATGGGACATCTAGAGCTCACATCCAGCTGATGACCATTTTTCTGTTCTTCAGCTGAGTAATGACTCATACATATTAAATATTCCTCAGGAAATGGACAGTGTCCAATGTTTAGTGTATTTGTTTACTGGAGTAGGTAACACAAGTTGGTGTTGCTTTCCCATAGGAGTTCGCTCGTCTCCTGCAGGAACAGGAAGGGTCCCAACAGTTGGACATGTTGGATCAGGACAGACTGATGGCCATCGAAGCTCAGGACAAGGAATTAGCACGAATGCTGCAGGAGCGGGTCAGTTCATTTGCTGTGTGTGAGGATATTTTAGAAATCAAAACAAGCATTATTCTAGTTTTGGGAGTGGTGTGAGACTGAGTCCTTTGGTACTGTGGCCTCAAGTGGGCCTATTGTGTTAGCCCATGATATAGATGAGTGTGATGATTGATGGGAAAACTGAAGTGCTTGGAGGAAAACTTGTCCCAGTACCGTTTCATCCACCACAAATCCCACATGGACCATTACTGGTTAACCAGCTCTGACTGTCACCTAGGTAGGATGCGTGCCTGCCTGACTGCAGCCACTGTTAAACAGTTTGTTTCATTCATTAGTCTTGTATTGGCTCACTCACAGACAAGAAGTCTGTGTGTGCGTACAACCAACAGATACATTGCCCATCACATCAGCCCCTGGTGATTAAACAGTGATTGCCTTTGATGTGGCAGTTTGTTGCATACTGGCATGGCTGATTGCTTGAGAAGATTTGTTGCATTAAGTCTCTGAAAGTTCCATATCTTATGTACCATGTTCATAATGGTTTAATTCACTGAGGAAATACAGCAAGACAAGCAGCAAATCAGGTTGTATGTGTTTTGCATGATATGATCCATAGGAGCGGGCTAAAGCAAAGCGAGCAAGGGAGCGAGCCAAGCAGAAAGCGCTCTTGAAGAAGCAGCAACTGCTATCAGAAGATGAGGGTTTTGTAGCTTCACCATCTGCCCATGGCCATCTTCCATCAGGTACTGAATGGGTTGCACAAGATGGACCAAATGCTGCTCATTTTACTGCCATCCGCCCAACTGATCTTGACCTGACCTCAGGAACCAGCAGAGCTGCAGCAAGTAGAGGCAAACAGAGGTGTGTGGTTGAAGATCTTCTGTAATCAATTTGTTCTGTATTTGTATCCACTCCTCCTTTCTTCTTGTCAGAAGGGGTACATACATACATACATACATACAATGTTACAATAAACAATCATTTATTTTAGTACTCCTTATTTAAGAAAAGAAAAGCTAGGAAGAAAACTTCTGATTTTTCTGGTATAAGTATGAGTTGTATGATGAAAAAACAAAATTTGTTGTATCACTTTGTTTGCTTCTTCAGACCCAATGGGGAACATACAAAAATATTACAAAATTTGTTCCATACTCTCACCAAAATGTACAGTAGCCAAGGCTGTTAAGGTGACATGCAAGCATTGTGGCAGAGTTTTCAGTCCTAGTTTGAGTCTTCATTTCCAATCTTTTCTGTTTTATTAATTGCATGACTGAAATTTTAATTTCTGAGTTTCAGTGTTCTTCTCTCATTCAAGTTTTAGTTGTGATATTGACAAGGAAAGGTAGCATATCCTGGGTTAAGAATGGGCACTTCTTCTTGTTAAGTTGGATAGTCTGCTGGTAATAGTGTTTGTTATCAATCCTGACCCTAGTCTGAATGTAAATGTTTTCTTGAAGGACCAGTTGCAGTCAAGTTTCTTGGTTACAGCAGTTGACTGTAATCAGTTAGAACCACGGCCGTGTATTATGCTGTTCCTTTATCTCTCTGTCACTTCCTCCTTAACATACATTAACAAACATTACAACAGTTGACTGTAATAAATCAGAACCACACCAGTATATTCTGTTGTTACCTTATCTCCCTGTCACCTCCTTCTTAACATACCTTACATAGATAACAGTATGTATAAAATGTAATAGGAGGAATGAAATACAAAAGGTGGTTTATGTTACAGCCTGACCACATGAAGGTTCAGCTCAGAATTATCATGTGTAGTTTCCACATAAAACCTGGACTAGCTAGAAGTATTTAGGTTGCTGACAGATGCCATGTACTGTACTGAACAAATGACATTTATTGAAATATAGCCCAATTCAGTGATATGCATATATATTAGCATAACAGTGTTGAAGAAGGTCATTATGAAAACATTTAATTCTTTGCAGGTTTCCAGACCCAGAAGCAATAGAAGTGTTACCATCCCCTGAGCCTGGCCCTTCTCATTCTGCATTGCCCAACATTGCCATGGCCATAGACCCCACTTATCCTCGCAGAGCTACCATTACCCATACCAGCACGTACAACACCTCAGTAGTAGAAACACCCCCTAGCAACATCTCCAGCCCTGCTGTCTCGCTGCCCCCTCCAGGTAAGTGTCAGGATGAAATGCATGCATATGTGTGTGTGTGTGTGTGTGTGAGCTCCTAATGTTGCTACATGTTCTGATTCTTCTCATTTATCCATTTTACATGCAATATGTCAGGTTATTTTAGTTGAATGATGGGGCTATGCTACAAGCCGGAAGGTCACGGGTTCAAGTCCTGATGAGGTCATTGGATTTTTTTCAGTCGGCCTAATCCTTCCAGCCGCATTAGGCCCTGAGGTTTACTCAGCCTCTAACAGAAATGAGTACCATGAATTAATTAAATAATTTTCCTGGGGAGTAAAGCACGGCCAGCGCATAAGGCTGACAACCTTACCACCATCTTTGAGCCGGTCGTCTAGATAGTGTGGGACCCTCAATGTCTCACAACCCTGTAGGCCTTCACGGTGATAGCAGCAGTCTTATTATTTACATATAACAAATGTGGTTAAGTAAGATCATAAATTTATTACACAAGGTTAAAACCAATATTGTGTTAAAATTCTTTCATGTAGGCCATAGTACAGTTTGATGGTTATGGTGTGTCATGCCATATTATATGTTGGCATCTGCAGTTTTGTTGTGGTTGTTGGTAAGTGAAGTACTGAAGCATTGAAACAACTTCCAGACAGCAACAGAAATACATCAAGCAAAAGCCTGTCCTTTTCCTCTGTGCTAACTGTTGACAGAAATGCTGTACTAATTGACCACCAAGCTGATATCTTTGGCTGTTTAACTTTTTAACAGAAGTAACTGGGGAAAATTTAATTGGTTCATGGCATGGAAAGGGTTGAAGTTTTATTAGCTTTGTATTGTGCAAGGAAAGCAGCAGTATCCCAGAGAAAGACTGAACATTTCTTCTGTTCTTGTAGATCCTGATATTGGATGCACATTATGTTTCAGAATTTGATGATGATGATAGCCCTGTGCCACCATATATGCCAATACAAGGTCAGCGGAGGTCAGCATCTCTTGAGAAGAAAAGCAAGAAAGGGCGCAGTAAAGATAGCTGCAAACAGCAGTGACCAGCTCAGAAACAGAAGGGTCATGTATCAAAATTAGTGGTGCAAAGATAGTACGAGGGTTGGAACTTTAATAGTGGCAACTATTTATTTACAAGTGATACAAAATAGATGCATATTTTGAAGTTTTACTGTCCTTCAGTGTAGTCACTAGCATGGTATACAACCCATTGCCAACAATGTGGAATGGAGCGGTCTGCTGCCTGAAGAATATCTGGAACAGTTCTGAAGCGAATGCCACGAAGTGGTTCCTTCATCTTAAGAATCAAGTCGAAGTCACAAGGGCTTAAGTACAGAGAGTATGGTGGTTGGTACAGCACTTCCCAGCCCCATCGATCGAACAAATCAGCCACAGCTTGCACTGCATGCGGCCAAGCATTTTCCTGCAAAATGGTGGGTGGATTCTGCAAAAAGTGTCACTGCTTCTTTCTCAAAGCTGGTCGTAGGTTGTGTTCCAGAAATGAACAGTAATACTGCGCATTGAAGGTCTGCTGTCGGGGAACAGTATGCGTTAGGATAACACCATCACAGTTGTACAAGAGAATCACCATAACTTTCACATTGCTGGGGTTCTGACGAGCTTTTCATTTTCATGGTGACCCATAGTGACACCATTCGTTCGATTGGTGTTTCATTTGTGGCTCGTATGATTTGGCCCATGTCCCACCCAGCGTAATGGTACGCCGTAAGAAAGCCTCTTCTTTGTGCTCATAGCGCTCCAAGTGGTTACAAGCAGTGTCGTATCATAGCCATTTCTGCATTTCCGTAAAATCATTCGGTACCCATTGTGATGCAGTTTTTCTCATGCCCAGGCATTCCTTCAGAATGTGAAACACAGTCGTATGCACTAATCCTGTCTCTCAGGCCAGCTCACAAATTGTATGGTGTCAATCACTTTCCAGTAATGCGGAAAGAGCATACACTTCTTCACTGACACTAGAATGACCTGGCCGATGCATGTCCGCCACATTTTGGCGTCCCTTGTTGAAGGCTTGCCACTGTTCTGTAAGACAATGCAGATTCCCCGCAAGCCTCTTGAAGACCTTGATGACACTGTCATGCTGTGCGTCCCCTGGCACATTCAATCTTTATCCAACTCCGCTGTTCCTGTTTCGAAAACGTGACAACACTACATTAGACCGCCAGCTAGCACGAGGCTCTGTTCTTCTTGTCACTGCGCATGCGCGTGATGTGGGAAGGGAGAATCCATTTGCTCTGACGTAAGGTAGGTATGTAACTAACGTGTGGTATAAGCGACATTATTTGGTTCCGTTGCATGGCGTCTCTACAGCAGTGTTGCCACTATTAAAGTTCCAACCCTCGTATTTTAAAATGAGGTTGAGAGATGGGCTGAACTCAAATGTCAGGGCTGTCATTGAATTTTTCAATTTTTCATATGGCCCTTTTGATAGTACTGTCTCATTATCCAGAGTGAACATGGTGTGTGAATAAGTGTTCAGCTTTTTCCATAACCTCTCCTTGAAGAAAGAACTGAAGGTTCTTATAAATTGGCTGGCAGTTTTAATTCATTCATGGGATCTACAAACCAAAGACTGATAGCAGATTGATTGTCTTGTAGGTAATTTGGAGGAGAATGTTTTTGGAAATCATTTTTTCCCTTGGATTTGTCAGGAAACTTATTCATAATAAATGATATTAGCCCAAAGTGACATTCAATGATTTGTTAAAGAAAATTTTCATTCTTCCGGGATGAAGTTGCAAACATTTGGGATCAGACATAATAAAAAGGAAACTTTCAATAGCAGATAATTATTTTTATGTCAGATTTGAGGTTCTAATGGCAGTGAATAAGAAGATCATGGTCATCTGGGATGTGTTGTGCATGGTAAATAATGCACCAGTGATTCAGAGAATCTTGTCATCTCCCATCTTTGGCGTAGACAGAGATGGATGCAGTAGATTCTTCTGAAATATTAATGCCTATATAAGAAACTACATGATGTCACATCTCAGAAAACTGCACTTCTCAATTTTTATATCAGTTCTGTGTTTGTGTATTGCATGAATATTAGATATTTTTCAAATTCTGGAGCAGTTTATAGTCAGTCTTTATGTAGTGCATAAGATTTTACAGATTGATTGCCTTTGAAACTAGTTACTGTGTTCCTCCAGTAATGTGTCCCATGCTAAATGTACACTACCTGAGCCTAGATTTTGTTATCCAAATAGTGGACTTATTCTTATAATGCAATATATCGTCATATACTGATCTTGAAGGAGTGACACAGCACACATTTAGGAACTGACCTGTGTTGTGCGTCCAAAATAATGCAGGATGATGGAATACGTAAGGTGTGTGCTGTCAAGAGTAACTGCCCATAAAAGCTTTAAAGTATAGTATGTTTTTTTTTTTCAAATGCTTTTACTGAAGTCTGCTCTGATAAAATGTTTGTAATGTGTGCAGTAGACTTTTTTTCCTTCATTTTCTTTTTCAGCCAGCATGATATTAATACAGATTTTGATTGTTATGACCTTTGAGCAGCAAGTAAATTTCTATCCGAAATCCGATTAAATGTGACAAGGAAAGACCCGAGCTAAGAATTTTGTTCATTACACAATTCAGAAATGTAGATTCACATGGTTTATAACCCATTTTGTGGCTGCTCAATAATGCTCTTTTCCACAAAGAAATAACAATTTTATTTCTTTGACTCTTGAAACTTTATTTATTTATTTTCTTTTTTGAGATTTAACAATCTATTTGTTTTGTATCTTACTAGATTTTATGTACATAGACATATCACATATTTTGACATCTTGGTACTGGTCATGTAGAAATTATGAAGATCTGTCCTGTTGTATACTCTGATCAAAGTGAAGAATTTTGTCTCTTGGTCAAGAAATGAACTCATGTTCTGTGTTAGTGAGTTATATGCTCCCCTCAGTAAGGTGCTTATGGAGGTGGGAACCACATGTTTTGTACCCTAACAAGGACATATTATCCATATTGTTTTCTAGATTATATTACAGAATGGTCTTGCAGGTGAATACCAACATTTTAGAAGAATATTCTCTCTCAATCTTTAGGGTTGTAGATATCCACCTCCAAGACTACTTGTCCCAATCCAGAAAACTACAATATGGAGACACACCAGTGTGTAAATCAAAAACCTTAATTGAGGTGTTAAAAAAGTCTTTAACTCAGAAGTGACCATGTTACTGTTTTGAGGTGGGTGACTACCAGAAGATAACTTGGGAGTGTTAGTTGTGGAAAAAGCTGATACTTTATTAAGACATGAACATGCATTATAGTATGATTTCTGCAGAATGACATAGGATAGCTGAAGGAAAACTATCGAGATTCTTGTCATCACTGTGAATTATGACTATTGAATGTGAGATTAATGAAGTATATATCCTGCCAATTACTTTATATAGTCACTCAAATAATTTTTTTTTATGAGAAGTTCCTTGAAGTATCAATGTAAGGGCTTTGAAATCAAAGCACATTGTTTACCTTGGAGTAAAAAACAGTGATATGAGATTGATTGACAATGATTCCTTCTGGAGACCAGTATTACTGTGATGGAAGGTTTAATTTTAATGAACCATACAGCTATGTCTTGAATTACATATAAATCATTTTTCTGGTATTTCAGATGGATGGTTGTTGTTCAGAGTAATTTGATATTTTTGGAAAGTTTGAACTGAGAGCAGAAGTATATATTTTTAAGCTTTTGAAGTTCTTTTCATAGTACTTGATTGTAGCACTGCCAGAATAGTTATGTGTGTGCGAGGTTAATTTTCTCCCTTGTCAGCATGCTGTGGCCGATTAGTAGGTTAACACTGAGGAGGTGATTGCAAGTTGGCAATTCTTTGTGTTTATCAGTATGTTTCTTTACCCATGCTGTTGGAAATGTAAATGGCACTGTTGTGTTTCTCTGCAGGAGTGACTTATTGATGTTAAATGAATTGTCCACAAGGGAATAATGTGGAACTTCCCTCTAAAATTGATTTTTATTTTAAAAATGGAGGGGGGGAAATAGAATCACACCAGAAAAATAACGTAGGTCTACATTAGTAGTCTGTTTGCACAATACATGGTACACTTTCAAATAATAACTAGCACAATCTGTTAAGGTGACAAAGAACTGTGTATTACTTAGAAGCTGGTCTGTTATTTGGACTTAAAAACAGCATCCAGTGCATCTGTTTCTTTGATGGCAGAAAGCTACTTTTGAGTCCGGTTAAAAAATCACTGATCTTGTTACGAATTGGTTGCTAGGGGGGTGGGGGATCCTAAGGGCCGGGTAGGCCATTACTGCCCGTCTCAGTTTACACATAATACAATTGCGTTTATTGCTGGTATAATATAAATAAAATACAGTGGACCTAGTGGAAGGTCCTCACTACCCCAGTCCACTCCGGAGGGGCCCAAACTCTTCCGTTCCGCCGTATCTCTTTTTTTTGATTTGGTGGAAGTTACTTCGGCAAGGTAGGGGCCTCCCCCTACCTGAGTGGGGTCAAACAGCTCGGTAAGCCCGTATTCCGTTACTTACCGCCCTTTGGCCCAAGTTCGAAACCCCCCCCCCTTTATTTCCTCCAAGGTAGGGCCCTTCGGGGCGCCCACAACTTCCGGCTGGCTGCTCCTGCGGTTCCTTGTACTGCGGTGTCGTCGCTCCCCTAGGAGCCTCCACTACCTCTCTCTCCAATGCCTCGTTAACCACTGCCTCCTCTGGCTACCGCTACACGTTCCCTCCTGCTAGCCCCCCGCCACCGCTGGCAGGTTGGGGGTGGGCCGCGGATACAGGGCTGCCTAGCGTCTTCCAAGGCAGTGTTGCCAGATCCCCGAGGCTTTCCCAACGTAGTTTCGGCTGGAGCGTAGGGCTCGTAACACTCTCTGTTTTGTAGGACTGCGCCGGTAAGCCAAAGCAGAGTTCTGTAAATGCTAAATTTAAAGGTGAAAAAATGGCCCTCTGGTCAGTTTGATATTCATGACCATGTACGTCACTGACTTTTTGCAGTAATTTCTGTATAATTTATGGGGAAAAGTTCTTACCAGACTGTAACCCTAAAAATATTGTGACGCATTACCTTATGTCCATCGCCGTGCAACAGCTACAATGGAAATTGTGTTCCCAAGGCAACGGATTGCCGAACACGTGAGTTTCGAATAGGCACTTTCATGGTAACACAAAGAACAGGTAGCCGTTGTGTAGACAATGCAGAAGCAACGAATGTGTCTCCATAGAAATGAACTACAGAGAGTTTGTTGTGCCCGTTACGTAACAGCAGACAGTAGCAACGAAACAGTGAGGAATGTTGTCTGGTATCCAGTCTGCAGAACACCTACATAAGCTGAGCTTACGACACATGTTGAAGATTGAGTATTAGAATATCGAGTATTGAAGTATTAGACCAGAAGTCAAGTGACATTGCAAGTGATAATTGTAAGAGTGAAGCACAATAAAGATTCGCTAAATCAGAGACCCACGTAAAGCTATTTGTCGCGTGACATACCCAACACGTGACAATATATTTGGAAGGGATGGGGATGCCAGAAATTTTGTGCCATGGTAAGGCCATTTTTAGCTGTGTGAGGAAAGAACATCAGTACTTGAACAGTTGCAGATAACACCAGTTGGTATCAAGGTTGTCTCAAATTCTGAGCCTCATATAGTAGATCCTCAATTTTCCCTTTCAGATGTTATTAGAGAGAGTTGTGAATTTCTGTACTCAGATAGTCATGCTGGTAAGGGAGACAGTATAGGTATCAAGTAAATATTAAAGTATGATATTAAGTGTAAGATAATCTGCTATCAGATCCACAGTAAAATAGGGGAGAGGCAGGAAAGCTAAAGAAAATGTATGGTGCAGGGGAGAAAGTGATCTGACTCCAAAATTTTCAGAAGATGTGTGAGAATTCTTCAGACTTGCAGGCAACTTATAATTACATGCAGGTAACAAGTATTGCGAGTTGAGGATGACACCATTTTGTTCTGTTTGAGCTTTTTGAGCCTAGTTTCCTGTGGTATAGCTAGGGCTGGCTTGGACTCAAGTGTTATTTGAATGGACCGAATTGTTTAGGCAGTATTACAGAGGCATTTGCAATACACATGGGTCATTCCTTTCACTTGACACTAAAGTTGTTACCTGCAGTAACATTTACATTGGAAAATAAAATATAATCACTACACTCCTTCCTTCTGTATTTCCTCCCCCATTCATTTTCTCACTCAGAGCTTGTCATGGTATTTCATAATGTTTTGCTGATCTGTCTTTGTCATACCCAAGTCTCGTCTTGTATTTCTTTCATTTGGTGATGATGTATGTAAGTTATTCCTGTATTGTAGTGTTTGGGGAGTCATGCCTTTATATATTGAGAGGTTTCCCATGGATCTGATATATCAGTCACATAGTTTGTAAAATATGATAGAATATATCAATAAAGGACTTGAATATGAGGAATGTGTAAAATCCTTACATCTTGGTCATGATGGAAATTTCTTCCCTGTGGTGAATAGTTCCAGGTGTTTTTCTTGAATAGATGTTTTAGGATGGTCTTGTATATGATATGTAATACATGCTACCATATTTCCAAATATGAAACATCGTTGATTCTTCCTTGAATTCTGTTACTACCTCGTTTCTTATTCTTTGTTACGTCACTTTTACTTTTCAGCAGTATAAATGAATGCATGTCATAGTTCACTCGAGTATGATAGCATTAGTGTGAAATAGCTTTCGTTCAGAATCATTTTGCTTATCTAATGCTTTTTATATTCTTGATAATAGTTTATGTTAACTTGTCTTGTGAAGTCCTATATATTTATTTCGTCTATAGATCGTTGTAGGCTTGCGAAACTAGCATAATTGAACCACAGAAAATGGCTATGCTGTTTGTGGAGTACCATTAGATGATTAAAAAAATGGGATTGGTGTGTAGTTATTGCACAGAGGATGACTGGGCCTGTCCCCTCCCCCACACACATGGAAGAAATTAAAAACATTGTGTGATTGTTAACTCTGACAATTTGGGGAAGATAATGGAAGATCATACACCGAAAACAATACCGTGAATGCATTAAATGAAGTTTTTAGGGAATAAGCCAAAAGTTGGGGTTTGTGGCTTCTGTGTTATATTTAGAAACTCGTTTGCACAATAGTGGGCATTCTCATTGAGATTTGGGGAAGTTTTACAACAGAAAAGCGGGCCGTGAGTAATGAACTTATTACGAGAAGAGGCTCGTAGCACCTGCAGGAACCAGTTTAAAGATAAACTGTGCACTCTGTATTATACGGGGCAGGAAGGTCGTGATGGTCGTGACCATAACGGAAATCGTGGTGGCATTACGGTTCTCAGCGAGGTTATGTTTGTAGTTTACTTTTGGTAAATTCCTGTTGAAATTTTTTTCGAAGCCTCTTATATTGCTTGTATTGGGAAGTCTGTGTATAGAGCTTAACTCTAAGAATTTTTTTAAATGAGGTGAAATTTCGTTCGTCACAAACCCTTGACATTGTGGCACTACAAACCTCAGTGAGGTTATGTTCATAATTTACGTTCGATAAACACGTTGACATTTCTTAAGTTTACAGTCTCTGATATTGTAATTATTTAGAAGTCTGCGTAAATAATTTTCCAATTTTTTAAAATTAAGTGAAATTTTTTCATTTTAAATCATTTATTTAAGTTCTGTCCAACTTTCATATTTGATCGCTTTACGATAGATGCCAGTACCTACAACATTTCATCGGCCATTGTGGGAAGCAAGCTGTTCATGTGTAGTTTTTCACAAATTGTTACATATGTAATTTGGAGGTTGTTTTCAACTGGTGACAATTATTTGCAATGGACGATTTTGATTTTTATCTTAAAAGGTGTCGCTTGTGTGCATGCGAACATCGACTGGGCATTAATATATTCGGCTCTGAGGGTACTATGCTAGATTTGATGTCCAAAATAAAGATGTACCTCTCAATAAATGTAAGCTGATAATGTTCATATGACTGCTGTCTCAGCACGCACATAGTTAAAAAGTTAGGAAATTTAAAATTATAGGAATAGTTTAATACAGAACTACTGCTAGATTTTTTTGTCTTAATAAGGTTATTTACTGTATGATTTTGAGAAATCATCTAGGTATACGAAATATTCGAGTGCTGTAATGTAACGTCAGGCTCAAAATGCCTGTTGAAAATTATTAATATATCACTTGGTATTAACTGACTTCCTTTTCAGGTATGTTCAGAAGATGCGTTACCAAATCATGTATGTTATCAGTGTTTATATCGTGTTGAAACATTCCACAGTTTCAAATTATCGTGCATAGAATCAGAACATACATTAAGAAATTGGCACTTCTTTTATGGAGGAATAGCTGATGAAGTAAGTACCAACAAGGGTTTGATCATAAAACAATTTACTGTTTTCTTGAAGGCATGGGAAAATTTTGTTGTAAATTGTACTGCTTTGTTTGTGACTATTTCCACATCCTATGAAATTGTTTTCTCTATGGATTTATGGAAAATGAATGAATGAATGTTTACTTATCTTTAAGTTAACCTTTAGTACTGTACTTTACATACCATTGAATATAAATGCTTTTAAATTTTAAATAGAAATGTAATGCACATTCGTGCGCTTTTCTGTTAATAATAATAGAAATGTAGTAAAGAATAAATTTTTATATCCAGTTCCCCATGGTCATTGATATTTATGAGAGGTTTATAGTGTAGCCTTTATAGCCATATGTATGCCAAACAGATTTATAGAGAGAGAGAGTTTGTGAGAGTGAATATGTTAGACAAGGTTACAGTTGTACACATCCTTTGACAATTCTTTATTCTAAATGATGGTAATGATGATTTATGTAAGGAACGGTTCATTGTTACAATATATTTAGCATGAAATTAATATCGTATTTCTATTCAGCATGATACATCAGACACAGAGGATGAATTGGAGTCTGCAAATGAAACTGAGAAGAAGATTGTTACAAGTACATCACCAGAACTGAAATCCTCTTCAAGTGAGAGCACTCAACATTCCCCTAGTGTGTCAGTGGACTCAGTAGCACAGCCCACAACAAGTTCTTTCTCCACTTTGAAACTTGCCAAAATGGCAGAGACAGCAATGAAGAGCAAAGAGACTAAGGGCTTGCAGTTACAAAATGAGGTGGGTGGTAAAACTGCAGTAGACTCGCCTTTCATAGCCAAGGTACCAAGCCAGAAAAAACAGCCTACAGATCCAAATGGGAAGGTTGACATAGTGGCAGTAAAGAGTGGCAGGAATATCATGAAAATATCAAATACTGATCAGAACATGGACACCAAAGATCAGCCATCCAGCAATGATAACAATGAAGTCTCACGCATTCTGCTCAACATGTCAGGTGTTGGTACTATCTCAGTCACAAAATATGAGGGCATAGGACTGAAGAAAATGGATATGAAGGACAATAGCAAGATAGATGGAGGGACCCAGGAAAACCAACATTTTGTTATGCATAAACAGCAGACACAGGAATATGTTATTGTGTCTGATGATGATGATGATGATGATGATGAAAGTGATGGTTTCTCAGGGTTTGATTTTGAAGAAACACCCACTGTGGCAGAAACAGGAGAGTGTACAAAGGAGAAGCCAGGGGCTGGATTACAGGAGACAGTTGTGGTTGGAGAACTGGTGCCCAATGAATGCATTCGGTTTGAACATTTGGAATTTGACAAGAATGGCACCATTCATAATGCTGAAAATGAGTCCCAGAAAACAGAAAAATTGGAGTTTCAGGATGCAATAAAGTAAGTGGAAATGATCCAAAGAGACAGAAAGATAGATTTTGCCTAAACTTTCCCCCTTCTCACCTGGCTTATGCATAGAAATTTGTTCTGTGTTGCATGTAATTTGTATGCTTGGAACACGTCAGCTTCTAGTCTTTGCTGATGATGTAAATCTATTGGGAGATAATTTAAGTACCATAAAGAAAAGCAGAGAAGCTTGATGGTACATTGGAGGTTGATCTGGAAGTAAATGGAAGGAAAACGAATTATATGCTATGTCTTGTTGCCAGAATGCAGGTCAAAATTATGATATACAGACGGCCAGTAAATTATTTGAAAATGTGGCATGGTTCAGATAATTGGGAAAGACAGTAATAAACCAAAATTTGATTAATGGGAAAATGAAATCAGGTTAAATTTGGGTAATACTTGGTACCTTTCAGCTCGTAACCCTTTGTCATGTTGTCAATCTAAATGCTTAAAAATTGAAATATATGAAACTGTAATTTTTCCTGTAATTTTGTATGGTCATGAAATTTGGTCTCTGACATTAATGGAAGAACATAGAGGGTATTTGAGAACAGGGTGCCGAGGAGAATATTTGGATCAAAGAAGGATGAAATGCTAGTAGGTTGAAGAAAACTGCATGAGGAGGAGGTTCGTAACTTAATGATCTTCACCAAATATAATGTGAATGTTCAAGTCAAGGAGGATAAGGTGGGCAGGGCATGTAGCATATATAGGAAAGAAGAGGAATGCATAGAGGATTTTGGTGGGAAAGCCATAAGGAAAGATACCACTAGGAAGACCTTGACATAGGTGGGAGGATAATATTAAAATGGATATTTAAGAAATAGGATGGTGTGGTATGGGCTGGATTCATCTGGCTCAGAATAGGGACCAGTGACACACTCTTTTGAGTTCAGTAGAGAATGTTCTGATTACACGAAAGGTTGGGTATTTCTTAAGTAGCTTCACCAATTACTCTCCTCAGAGACCTGTGTTCAAGTCTACCATAGGCCATGGCTGGGGATAAGTGGTAGACAGAGTGAGACTGGTACTAGTTTGTCTCTGAGAATTTCAGTTTTCCCTTCTTGGTTACCATTCCACCATTGCTCTCTACATATTTGTTATCAAGATCTGGTATGATAGACCCATTTGAGGCAACAGTACAAAGAGACTTCACTGATATATTGGATTTCTGGACTTTATCCATCGTCCTGGTTTTTAAGATAACAAATAAAAACACGACGTTTCGGAAACTGGATCTGTTTCCGTCCTCAGGTGAAGGAAAAGGGAAACACCTATTCTGTTGGGTCCGTTAGAAAGAGCTAGCCTCAATCACTGGACTGGATAAAGTCCAGAAATCCAATATATCAGTGTGTTATACACCATTGTCAGAATCCTATAGTAACTACAAAGAGACTTGTTTGACAACACTCTGCAACTGTTGTGTTAAGTTAAAAGAAAAGAATGGGAGGAAGGTCGATACACAGTGGGAATCTTGATGTCTGGTGTTTTAACATTTATGGTGTCTATACTCGACTGTATTGTCCAGGTACACGGCAGTGAATGTAGACACTCGCTTTGCCTGCATCAGGTGCAACAAAACGTTTGCTCAGAAGAGTTATATCAAGGAACATATGAAGATACATACAGGTACATTTAATCCACGTGAAAGTAAATGACTGCTACTACATCCTTCTTGTGTTCACCAATTGTTACAATCCAGAAACTGTCATCATATATTGTCTCAGTGTTACATATCAAGCAGCATGGTGATGCAGCAGAAATTAAGTTTTGGAAACATGTTATAAGTTTGATTTGTTTCATTGTGGTCCGTATAACCACACAGTGTGCCTCAAACATCAACAAGACGACACCAAAGAAATCTTTTCTCCAAACAGAAACACAAGGTGGTAGATGCTTGGCTCCCTTCAAAGAAAAGAATTAAAAAGGACACGAATCAATTTGGTTTAAACATTTTAACAAAAGAAATCTTTTTTAGACATACTAACTGTAATAGATATTTTAACGAGTTGGTACAAACCGCTGTAGTTGTTAAAAACGTTAGTTTTGTACTCATTCTATTATGATAACGTTGTATGTATATATTAATATTCACAAAATATATTGTAGTAGTGGTTTCTAATTGTATTGATATCCTTAAGGTGGTCTATAGGTCTGAAACATGTAAAGGATAAAAGATTAAAAAGGAAAAAACTTCATCAGTCACACTGAACAGAATTAATTAACCTTTGTAATGTAACAAGTTGTTAGGAGTTAATGAAATGGAAGTCAGATGACTATAGAGAAAAATGATTAACTTGCTTCAATAGAGTCTACATTGTTAGATTCCAAGAACCCGCCTAATCTGTGGAGGTCAAAGAAGAATTTTTATAAGCAACAGACATATAATCTCCCACCACAGAAAGTTTCACATGCTTGGCTGTAAAACTTTGAATTCTTGACCCAGGCATTTTTTAAAAGCAAGTCAGACATTTACTGGGACTATTAATAACCTGTATGTTTTAAAATAGTTTTCCTTAACCATTTTTTTACAGGTGAGAAGCCATATTCATGCAAAGTTTGCGGTCGCAGTTTCCGCAATAACTACATGCTGAAGGTTCACATGCGACTTCATACAGGAGAAAAGAACTTCAAGTGTGAGGAGTGTGGTGCCCTCTTCACAGAGCGTGGTGCCCTTGTTTGTCATGCTCGAACACACACTGGTGTCAAGCCATTTGTTTGCATTTTCTGTGATCGAAAGTTCGCACAGAATCCAGCTCTTAAGAGACATCTTCGTATCCACACCAAGGTACCACAACAAACTTGCTTTTACTAGTACTGTGTTCTCTGTGACTGTCAGTAGGTTCTGTATTTATGGAGCTGCTAGGTCCTATCCTGTCTAACTTTAATTCAGCCTACATCTTCTCATCCCCGTTCTTTAATATCTAGTTCTAAATTATTCTCCCATTGGTCTCCCAAGTGTGTCTGTTCAGATTTCATCATGAAACAAAATAATTTAAGAGTTCTTTGAAAATATATTTTTGAGGTATTGTCACAGCCCATTCTTTAAATCTGTCCTCCCATCCCAGGTCTTCTGTGAAGTTGTATATTTCTGTTATATTTGACATTTATAACCCTCTCATTACTTCTTGATAATGTAACAGATTTGCTCAAAGCATTGCTAGGCTATGGCCCAATAAACACCCCACGATATGCACATGCGACAATAGGATGAATGTTATAGCTCATTGCTAGGCAGCAGTCAGCATGCCAACGAACTGGCTGGGTGACAGTCACATGATTTCTATCTCGCAGTTCAGTGGCATTCTGACTGCTGCCTAACAACAAGCTTTAACATTCGTCCTATTGTTGCTTGTGCGTATCGCAGGTTGTTTACCGAGCCGTTGTCTGGCAGTGCTTTGATCAAATCTGTTACATCATCATTTAAGAAAAAATATGTTTTTTGCTGCCTGTCTAATGAATTACTTTTCATCTTATGTGAGCAACATGCAGTAAAGTCCTGGCGTTGTATATTTTACTGTGTGAACACCTTTTTTATGCAATACTTGTGAAATTCCTGTTGAATATTATATGGAAAATTTTGACAGTTCCCATATTTATTTATAGTTTCCAAAGATAACCCTTCCATTCTTCTGCTTGTACGCATTTCAGCCATTGTGGACACATTGAACATCACAGTTTATTTCTGCCATATTCAGGTCCTGTTATGACCAGCTGAGATAATTCATGCATTTGTTCCATGGAGATGACATAATGAAAAACTGACCACTACTGCCCTATGTAAACTAATCATATAGATAATCATCCTTACTTCCCATACATTTTTTTCAGTACCATTTAACAAGGTTTGTAGACCCAGCTGTGTTTACAAGAAATGATGGACATGTGGGTGGATATGCTCTTCATGTTCAAACATCTGGTCTCCCATTTACACCTTCAGTGGCCCAAAGAGATTGAAACTGCTTGGAGCTGACTCCAGATGACAGGAAGGTGTCAATGCCAAGCAAATTTCCTCAAGAACTTTGTTACTATGGGATATCAATCTTGGATCAGTAATGGCAGTGGATAGTGTACCGTCAGCATCAGCAGGAACCGACTTCTGACCTTTCTGGAAACATGAAAGCTGTTCAAATATCCTGGATGGTAATGAGTGTTCTCCCTGATCACTGCAGTAATTTTGATGAATTTCAAAGCTAGAAATTCCTCCTATAACAAGAAATTCCGTGACACATCATTGTGCTGTGGAAATCTACCTGTATCATTTTCATCTCAAACACCTATAGAAATAATGGAATACTAAAATTTATACTTCAACCCCCAGGTGTCAGATGCATGTAGCATGTGATGTTCAAGTTCTTGTCGTTTCGAACATAACAGTACATGAGACATCCAGCCCTGAAATTGATTGTACATTCCTCATATGAACTCTTTCCTGTCTTCTGTTGGAAAGATTCCAACATAGTAATTATCCCATACAGATCCATTCTCGGAAGCCCTATTCTATCAAGTTATGAATTTACTGCCACATTATGATAAAATGAGGAGTGTCGTATCTTTGCTTTTTACATTTGTTAACATCTCTTCCAATAGATTGCATGTAGGAACAACAGATCACAGGAGTTTTATATTTCCCAATGCCAATTTTCTGTTCCTTCTCATATACATAATATACATATACGAGAAAGTATTGTGGTGGGGCCGCGCCATAGGTCAAGCGGTTAGTTGCTGGCTTCCCACTGCGGCAGCCCAGGTTCAATCCCAGGTCTGGTCACGTGGGATTTGTGATGGACAAAGCGGCGGTGGGGTGGTTTTCCTCCGAGTACTTCGATTTCTCCTGCCAATCTTCATTCCACCAAATTCTCCATCATCATAATCACCCGGGGCAGGCTACAATAGGCCAATTAGTGGCCGCCATGCCGAGTGGACCCAGTTGAACTCCACCCCCCACTTAGCGAATTTAAAAAATAAAGTATTGTGGTGTAAAAAAGAAATCTTATCTCAGGATTTTGACAGATATACACAGTTTTGGCCTCTGTGAATAGGAATAAATTATTTGTATAGTGCTGTCTGTCTGTATGTATGTCTCTATGTTTGTTAGCACCTGAGTGAATGGATGGATTTTATTCAGATTAAGTATTCAAGAGTTCATTCATCCTAGGTCGGTGCTCAGTGAATCTGAACATGCCACATCCGTAACTATGGGTAAGGATAATTTAAAATAATTGTTAGAAGGTACATGGCTGCAGATTGGATTAATGTGGCTCAGGATAAGGACCAATCAAGGGCTCTCATGAATATGGTATTGAACCATCAGGCTCCAAATAAGAGAGAGAGGACTTCTGGACTGGCTCAGCAATTATTAGCTTTTGAAGATGATCTGTTCCTAAGGGTTAGTTAATATGGGTGCATAAAGTGTGCTTTAAGTTAAAATTCATTCTGTCGCAGATATAAGTTTTGGCATGTTGGCAGTATTACAGACACTGACTGGAGGGCTGGGGCAAGGCATTTGGTGATAAGATGGTATGTCCTCGAAAGAGAGTGGAAAGATTAACTGAATCCTGTGTGCAGGAAAAACCTTTCATGTGTGACCACTGTAAGGCGTGCTTTGCGGATCGTGGTACCTGGAGGAATCACGTGCGCATTCATACAGGCGAGAGGCCATATAAGTGCACACTCTGTGAAAAGAGCTTTGTACAGCGCACCAATCTGCAAGCACACGTCAAGACACACACTGATGAACGCCCATTCCCTTGTCAGGTACAGTTCATGTGTGATAGTGTTAGTGAGTGAATATTACCTCTCTGTCTCTGTTTCTCTTATCATTGGACACTCTTCCATCTGCACCACTTGTATACATTTAATGACTGTTGCCTTTTGGGAGATGATGTCTTGTATTCTGTTAGATATTTACCAGCATTTCAGAGGAACCTGCTGCCTGTGTCAGGAGGGTAGAAGCGTAAGCTATGCAGGAGGAAATGCTGAGCGATACAGGGAAAGAAGGACAGGGACCTAAGTAAGAGTGAACCAATGGGAACTGTGTGCACTAAAGGGGAACCTATGACTGTGAATGTAGCTAGGAAGAGGCTGGAAACAGATAGAGGAGAGTAATGTGAACTGACAAGAAATCCATGGCACTGAAAAAGACTGGTCTCTGTCTCTTCCTGTTTACAAGGCCAGCTCTTTCCTTTGCCACAGGATTCCATTTTACACCACTCCCATCAGTTTTTTAGCCACAGACCTGGTCCTCCGTGCCCTCTATTGCTGACCATTTTCCCAGGTTGGCTTATTCTTCTTCCTGTATGGCAGGTTCTTCTGAAATATGGTTACCATCATGACCATAATTTAGAATAAAGATGTGTATGTGTGTCTAGCATAGAAAGAATAAAGGTATGCTTCCACCTAATTTGTTTTCCTGTTATCGTTTGTCTGCCTAGGTGTGTGGCTCTTCCTTCCGAACAAAGGCTCATCTTGTGAAGCATCTGTCAACCATCCACAGAGATGTAATGAAATGTGTTGTTACATTTATGAAGGAACCAAAACAAGAGCCTTCACTGTGTTAACAAGTGTGCAACCTGAAGCTTTGTCATGTGTAGAGAAGTGCAGATCATCAGTGTACAGGGGTGTGCTGAAATAGTTTTAATTGCCAGTATGCACATTTACTATAGACTGCCTCTGTGGTCTAGTGGTTAGAGTTCCTGGTGGCAGGTCCAGAGGTCCTGGTTCGATTCCCGGTGCTACCATATTTTCTGAGAAGTAATGGGTCTAGAACGGGGTCCACTCAGCCTCATGAGGAAAATTGAGTAGCTGTTTCAAGGAAATAACTGCTCCGGTCTAGAAACCCGAAATTAATGGCCATGGGGATTCACTGCGCTGACCACGTGACACCCTCTGTCCACTAAAGTTGGCACTAAGAACCCCCACAAGCGGCCATCACTCGGTCGGTATAGTTTGCTTGCAGACAAATCACGGAGTATGCACATTTAATCATCAGCTATCTTTTTTCCCATAGCTTCCGTTCAAAAATGGGAAAGGGACCCGTAATTTATTCATTGTGTGGGTAGCATTATGTAGTGTCTAATAAAGGTGAGGTGAGCGGCAAAGTTTAATTAAACACCATGCCATGAAGATGTCTTGGGGAGTGGATGTATAGCTCCTCCATTCTTGACCTTGGCACTAGAAAGAGGTGAATGGTCACTTTACCTCCAGGGTAAGATCCCCAATACCCCTTGGATAGGAGGCTGGGTGGGCCCCAGGGATGGTCTGGATGCTGTTGAGTACAGAAATTTCTCTTGGCCCTACCAGGAATCCAGCCCTTAGCCTATCACTATACCATCTGAGCTCTCTGAGGTCCATATGCAGTATGTGATCAGTTTAATCTTGCTTCCAAGACAATTTTTTTAGTTGGTTTTCAGTTTTTAGGTGTCAGTTTAATGAAATTAATGTGAACAGCCCCAGCACACCATTGTATATGTATATAATTCCATTGGGCCTATTTGAACTGTCAAATGCAGCAACTGATTGTTGGCTTGGCTAGTGGGGCTGCTCCTCTGCTTGTGTTTTGAACAATTGTTTTAAGTTATAAATACCCTTTGTTGACCATTACTCTAATGATCACCCATCATCCTACAGGTACCCCCCTTTAGAAGCAGATTCTGTGCTATTGCATAGATGGGCAGAGGCCAGGAATGTCAACACTGACTATGTCTGGAGGCACTAAACTAACAGCATACCTCCTGTTTCATTTATAATTATAATGAAAATTACTGTCTTCTGCAATGGACACTATGTAGCCTTCTACCAGGATACCATCTGCTGACTACATGACATCAAATTCCAGAAGACTAAATGAACTGTGATTCATTTTCATTTGTGCACACTGTACAACATTAAATTATTGCATTACGGAATGTGATTAATAAAACTGATATGTAAGCACCATTGTTCCATTCGTGGATCAAATTTGATAACATTGAGTGGGGAAAAATAAACTGTAAAATAGAAATAGTTATATAATGAGAAAGTTTTTGATTTTCACATGTCACGTCAAACAACATGGTTGTGCTATGAGTAAATCCATGGTCTTCTGAGATGTGACACCATGCAATCTGGTAGATAGGAGGAACTCAATGCCTCCAACTACCAGACTGCATGATGTCACATCCTGGAAGACCATAATCTTATATTTATTGCTGTGAGAACCTAAAATCTCTTTACAATTTAGTAGTCAGTGGCTCTTCATATTCAGGAAATCCTTGATTCAAATCTTTTTTTTTTCTCTCCAGTATGTCAAGCATTAGTGTGTATATATCCAGTCTTTCCATATCTGCTTTCTTAACTGATCCCTCATTCAGTCTGTCTTTCCTTTTATCTCTCCATTCATTATCCATTTGACATCTTAATTTTGTGTGCACTAAAAGGAATCTTTGCTTTAGTTGTGTGTAACATATCCATACTATTGTATCCTTACTTCACTTTCCTTTACAGTGTTTATACCTTCAGATTTTAATATCCTAGTTTGGGATTTTATCACATTAATAAGAGTGTTCCTCTAAATTTTGAGGAAATATACTACAGCATCTGGCTCAGGATATGGTCCAACAGTGGGCTCTGTAGAACACAGTAATTAACTTACAAGTTCCATGAAAGGTTTGGTAATTTATTGACTAGCTGAGTGGCTGTTAGCTTCGTAAGCATTATGAAACTTGGAGTTATTAATTAATAAGTGTGGCAGTGAATGTCTCAGTTGCCTAGTTAGTTCTCCAGCCTCATGTGTTGGAGATCCTAGGTTATCTTGACTGAGGTTCTTTATGGTTTTCCTCAGTTTCCCCAAGCAAATGCCAGGGTAGTGCTGTAAAATTAGGCCATATTACATTTCTTTTACATGCATTAGAGGAAGGATGTAGAAGAAAACTGGAGAAACTTGAAGGGAAACCTGTTCCAGTGCCATTTGGCCCACCTGTTGCCTGTAATAAAGTCACCTGGTGTTGAACCCAGGCATCTGCTGTGACAAGACATTACCTACCTTAGCTATGGACTGGTGGAAAATAGAAGAAGTATGGCACTTAATTGATGATGGGAAGTAATGACAATTTTCATGTGCCAGAATAATGATTAGCACTTAACAAACTTGGAGTTAAAATGTTCTTTTGTGGACATATAGGAGCAAAGTGATTGTAAAATTCTTTTATGAAATGTAATTTCAATCTGCTATGAATGATTGATGAAATGAAGAAACAAACTGCCCCTGTATCTATTACCATGTTACAGGACAGTAGATTCACAACTGCAGCAGCAAATGAGTGAGTATGGTTAACTTTTGATAATGTTCTGGCCAATTTACTCCCTGGGAAAGAGGCTCAAGTATCTGTTGGATAGGATATACATATATAGTGGGACTTGGAACTGGTCTGGCCACAAGGGCAAGTACAGAAAAATGAGAATGGAACCCTGGTCATTCAACCTATAGTTATCCAATTCAAAATTATGTGAATATGTACAGGATAATCCAAAAGGAGTATCATATTTTAAGACTAGTCAGTATTACTATACACCATGTTAAAAATTGTTCTAACTTGTGATCACCATGGTTGACACAGAGTTTACATCTCTTACTAATATTCTTTCATAGAGGTCATAACACCATTTACTCATGTGTAAACAGCCTCACAAACCTGTAAAAAACTACTGTCCACAGCAACTTACAATCTGACTTAAAACTGTAATGTTACTTTTGGGACACCCTGTGCATCTCTACAGTTATATGTTTATGACTTACAGTTTGCTTTTATCTTGGTTCTCCCCCCCCCCCCAAGTTACCCTGGCCCTATTCGACTGATGACCAAGCACTGTATATTTGTTACTCCCCTGCAGTCACATTCACAAATGGCTCTGATCCTAGCAAGAGCTGCCACAGTTAACTTCAACTGGCATCAAACATAGGATACTTTGTGAGTGTGTGTCTATTATATCTTGTATTCCTGTCTTCAACTGTGATGTAGAAGTGGTCTAGTTTGCAAACTGATTCATCACTTAGTCCATTGCTTCGTGATATTATAGGAACTGTTTTGAATTATTGTGTGTTTTATATTTATTTCCATTTCTTTCTGTAAGGTGCTGGTGAGTTTAATAATCACAGTTATATTGAAGGTTTATGCCAATTTTCCTTTTAGTCCGTTTAATTTTTAAGGCAAGAAACAAAATTAATCTTCTCTGAAATTATATTTCTGCTATTTTAGTGATAACACTATCACTAAGTTATCACTATCACTAAGCACATTCTGTTCTTGTCATTAGGAGGGATTGTTTTTGATTCTAAGAGGGCTTACATCCTGATCTTACATTAAGATATTCCTATTTTAGTTGAGATAACAGATTATGAGCATTTGAAGCCTTAATGGTAAATTAATGCAATGAAGTTTTCTTTGTAATCAGCTGGATTAGAATGGAATTAATTTCCAATATGTTGTAGATTGTCTCTGCTTCCATCATTGGAGATTGAGGGGGCGTCAATCCTTGATAATTAATTTTATACTGACATGGCTAATTTGCATACATAGCATGTATGCATATGTAAATTCTGAATTACTTCCTGAGGCTGTTTGTTTGAGTATTAATTTTATTGGTTATAGCTACATATTTTACGGGAGAAATGGAGGGTGAACATGACAAAGAAGAGTTTGGAAATATGTGCTTCCACAGTCCACACAAAGATAGCAGGTATGGCATATGTTTGTGTTAAAAGGGGATTCAGTCTATGCAGCATGCACATATACAACGCATCAATATTGGTCTCAGAGAAATAGGGAGGAAGGCTGTGGGATTCATGCTCAAGATAGGATTCAGTGGCAAACTCTTGTAAACACTGTGATGAACCTTCAAGTTTCACAAAAGATGGGGATTTTCTTGACTAGGTGAGCAACTGCTAGCTTCTCAAGATTGAATTCAGCCTCACAGGGTTAATTATTGTTGCAGTTGAATAATAATTATAATAACAATAATATACAAATTTGAAAGTTTATTTTAAAACTGACTTATTTGATCAATTTTCCTTATAATTGATGAGTATTATGATATCAACAAGGAAAGCAACCATATTCTATGTGACTTCTACTTATCTCAGATATAAATTATCTGCTCTCCAGTTTTGTACTTTCTGTATCTTGTTTCCCAGGGATCCACACAGCAGGACAGACAGAATAACAGACTCTGTATCACCAACACATATGTCCTCTCCATCAGCTGACCTTCCTCTGTATGAGACCAGCAAAAATGGCACATCATTGGCTCCTTCATTTTCATCAGAAAATATCAGACTAGGCAAGTACCAGTGATTGCTACTGATTAACTAAATAATTATCTGATAATAATGCCTAAAGGCACAGTGCTAGTACATTCCTGAACCAGTTCACAGTCATCTAACTTACTTCCTAAGAAGCAGTTTAGCATTATGTATTTATATTCTTGGTCTAACAAATACTCACGTTTCAGCAGCATATCCAACAAAATTATATATAAATATGAATATAATGTTGTTTTTCCCCTTTCATCGTCCTTGATGTAATTATAAAATAATGTTAAGTGATGAATGTAAATCGTGTAATTTAAACAATCATCTTGTTACTTTCTGTCTTGTAGGTCCAAATGTTATCCTCAACACTTCATCCCCAGTCACCCTTACACTCTAGCCAGCATAGAAATGTTTTGTTTATTTATAGTTATTTAGAATTCCTGTTAATAGTATGTAGTGTCAAATGATAGGATGATTAGTGACTCATAAATTGGAATGGACATGGAAGTGCTCATGGCCTAATTTGAGATATTGTTCTTGCATACTCTGAGGGGGAGACTGAGGGAAACCACGAAAATGTCAGCCATAATACCTCCAAACTGAACGGGTTAGTGTAGCCGTAACACTTGGCTGTCTTGACTGAGATTTTAGTCGTTTTTCTTAGCGCCAAATTCTAGAATAGTGCCTTGATTAGGGTAATACTGATTCCTTAGAGATCCTTACCAAATTATGTTAAATAGCCCATAAATAGTAATAAATCTCTTTGTCATGCTGAGATTTGAACCTTGGACTACCCAAATACAAAGCAAGAGTTGTGCCCACTTGACTGCAATGTCTGGTAGCATAAACATTGAATGGTACAAGAAGTTGATGAAGAACATTAACTTTGGTGGGATGAACAAACGGTCATGTCACATTTAAAAGTGTGAAAAGAGAGAAGGTGATGACAAGATTTCAGTCAAGATAGCCAGTGCAACAGCTGAGGTTATGACCGGGCATGTCCTGAGTATAACTCACATTTGTTAATACTTGAGCTAACGTACTCTGCTTTCTTGTCAGTATGCATCAAGTGTTACATGTCTGTCACAGGAAAAGAAGATGAGAGGCAAGTTGCATTCCCAGCAGCTACAGATTTGTCACATTCAACTTCAGATCGAATTCGCAACATTGCACTGAGAAAATTGCAACTTAATGGGTATGTTTAAAATTATTTGTATGCTGAGAACCCTGCTTCTTGTTCTTCCTAAAAGCAATCGTGAAGCAAGATGTAAGATTACAGTCTTCAGGGATATGATACTGTGTAGTTTGATGGATAGGTACCAATGCTCCAGGGGCAAATGGAGATAGAGGCAGGAGATTCCTCCAGAATTTTGGTAGCTATGTATCAAACCACACAGCATCACATTCCAGAAGACAGTCTTAAACACATTCCATGAGGACCTCATATCTCTCATCATTTCATACTTTTTCCATTGATTATCTCTCTTCTCCACATCATCCAGACCAGCTCTGGGGCCCACCCAGCCTCCTATCCAATGGGTACAGAGCGTTCTTTCCCCGGGGGTAAAGTGGCAGGGGTGTGAAACTGATACCTCCAACTAGTGCTGAGGTCAAGAACATGTGGATCTAGACATCCACTCCCNTATGTTAATTATTTAGTCAGTCAGTAGGTTAATCACATAGTCAATAAGTGTATTAAGACTAATGCTTTAGCATTAGTCGGTCAATGAATTAACTGTTTCATTGGTCATGAGTTATTAATCAAAGTTAACTGTTTAGCTAGTAAGACAGTTAGTGCACTAATAAGTCTGAGTTGCTTATTTAGTGGGTTAATTGTTTAGTCAGGCACCGAATTCATTAATCAATGAGTCAGTTATTGAGTTAATTGGACACTGATCTAACTGTTCAATGAGTGAGTGAGTTAGTGTACTAGTCAGTCAGTGAATCAATGGTTTAGTTAGTGAGATAACTGCTTAGTTGGTAAGTGTGATGGCTTGTAAGCCAGTGAGTGAGTTGTTTCCTTAGATAATTATCTAAGGAAACAACTCACTCACTGGCTTACAAGCCATCACACTTACCAACTAAGCAGTTATCTCACTAACTAAACCATTGATTCACTGACTGACTAGTACACTAACTCACTCACTCATTGAACAGTTAGATCAGTGTCCAATTAACTCAATAACTGACTCATTGATTAATGAATTCGGTGCCTGACTAAACAATTAACCCACTAAATAAGCAACTCAGACTTATTAGTGCACTAACTGTCTTACTAGCTAAACAGTTAACTTTGATTAATAACTCATGACCAATGAAACAGTTAATTCATTGACCGACTAATGCTAAAGCATTAGTCTTAATACACTTATTGACTATGTGATTAACCTACTGACTGACTAAATAATTAACATACTGCTTAATAAATTCACTGACTGAATAATTGAACAAGTAACTCTAAGATTCAAGGGTTTCAAGGTTCAGTCCAGTTCAAAGATTCTTAATCAACATTTTTAGTATTCTTCTTAACCATGACTTGTTAATAAAATATGTTCTCGATGCTGTAGAGTTGGAACCGTATGACTGCCAAGTGTGCACCAGCAGTTTCTGTTCCAAGAATTCACTCAAGCTTCACTACATGGTGAAGCACATCAGAAAGAGGATGGCATGTGATGTATGTGACAGGAGATTCTCTGACCCCAGACTGTTCAAGAGCCACAGGTTTTTTCACGAACTTGAGTCGTATGTTTGCAGTGTCTGCAGTGAACAGTTCAGTGAATTCTTTGGCTATAAGAAGCACATGAGATCACATAAAGAGGTTAAGTACATCTTCCTGATTGTTGTTGTTGTTGTTGTTGTTCTACAGCCCTTTGTTGGGCCTTGGCTGCTTCTTCAGTTTCTTGATCCTATACATGGTAAGACTCCTTAGATGGGGGATCAGCCTGTCATAAGGTTTATACCTACACATAGAACAACACAAAGACAGAATAAATGCACACAATACAGACATCTATGCCTTGAGTGGGATTGGAGCCCATGATCCAAGCCTTCGAGTGAACAAAGATGGTTCATGCCATAGACAGTGCAGCCACTGTGATCGGTATACCATTGATTAGCAGTGCATTATAACTGTCTGGGTGTACCAATGAGTAGGCTGTGAATTAGTGGCTACTCAAAGAATCTACTTTGCTGTTTCATATGCATGCTGCAGGCAGCCCAAGAATAAAATGATGGCAAGAATATGTGAGTGTAAGAAAGAGGATGGAGATGATTACATAATGAACTTCATAATTTGTGCTCTTATTATGTGATATGTGAGTGCGTGTGCACACATATGCAATTAGAGGATGGACCATTGAACTCAATGATAAATTGAAAATATTGATGCAAGAAACCTGTTTGTTATTTGCTGTCTTTTTCCAGAGATAGCCATTCCTTATTAGAAGAAATACAAATACAACTTAGAATGGTATTATCTAAAGAAATAGTATAGTTTAGAGGTTTGTTATAATAAGGAGTGATGTGATTCATGCATATTTAAGCTGTAACATTGTTGCTATTCAGAAACAATGTATGGTGTAGCATCAGTAATTAAGGAACTGTCAAGAATGACCACAATATCTGTAGCTGACTACACATTACATTAATAGATCAATTTTATTCCCAGAAAGTAATGATGTTGACCACATCAGTGAGGTTCTTAACAGTCTTGACAGACAAAATAAGTGTAGATCCCATTCTATATAACCTTCCTGCAAAGATAAGCACAATAGACCACTGTAGGTCACGGTGCAAGGGTCAAGAATGCCTACCCCTCATGCATTCATACATTCCTGCAAAGATATATTTCCTGGTTGAGTTTAAAGTCACGTTTAAGATATTCCTCTTTATCTTCTAGTACAATACTGTTGAGGTGATTAATGGCATTATGTATACCTACACGCCAGAAAGGATCATATTATTATGTCAGTCAATGTGCTGAAAATTAAGAGGCGGCATATACAGATAGAATTTACTCAAATATGGCCTGTTGAAATAAGAAATAAGCTGAAAATAATAGAACAGGAATTTTGTTTGTTATAGGGTTTCTTGTGATGAGCCTGGATAGCATAGTCGGTTTAATGACTGGCTATGGGCTGGACAACTGAGGGGTCAGAGTTCAAGTCCTGGTGGGGGTGAGAATTTTCTCTTCCCCAAGTCATCCAGACTGGCTCTGGGGTCCACCCAGCCTCCTATCCTATGTGTACCAGGGGCTCTTTCCCCAGGGGTAAATCAGCCTGGGTGTGAATCTGATCACTCACCTCCAACTAATACAGAGGTCAAGAAAATGTGGATCTATACAGCCACTCCCCCATACGCCTTCATGGCATAGTGCTTAATTAGTTAAGCACAGGGACAATTTTACCTTATAGGGTTTCTTATTCCGAAAAAAAGCAATTTCTTATTAGAAACAACAGACTGTTGAGTACTTCATCACTTACTGTATAAATTATGTTCATGCAATGTGTGATTGCTTAACTGTTTGTGTGTGTGTGTGCACATGCTTGCTTGCATGTTTAGAGGAAAAAATGTGACTGTTTCTTGCCATGGATTTTCTATAAAAAGATAGAAGTGTTTAAAAATAATGGAGGTTTGGTTTTATCTCCCATGAACTCTTCATTATTTTATTGCAGCATCATAAGCTCAACAAATGTGGGTTCTGCTTGAAGGGGTTCTACACAAAGAAGAGGTACTGGCAGCATATACAACGCCACAGTAGCAATAGTAAGAGGTTTGACTGCAGCAGATGTAATGAGACCTTTGTGATGGAGAGTGTACTGGAAGATCACTGGAATTCCCATGTGGATCAGCTGCCACATTACCTGTGCACGGCATGTCAGGCAATTTTCACACAATTTGTTAATGAACTTCAAATCTGTAATTGTACATCCTACATGGCATGTCATAATGTTAGTTCTTTTTCTAATATTAGCCTTTCTCTCATGCATAAATATAGTGCCCATGAAGAATCATCATAGCATTAAGATAAGTGCTGAATTTCTACATGATAAGTCTCAAGTTTGAGCCTTGTTTACATAAATTTTCCGTCGATAATGTAACTATTTATTTCTTCATTCACATTTGCTTTCGCTATTAACACAACATGTTTCGGCCCCAAATGGCCATCCAGGTGTCCCATTATGCCAAATCTGCTACACTGCATAATGGGACACCTGAGGATGGCCATTTGGGGCTGAAACATGTGTTAATAGCGAAAGCAAATGTGAATGAAGAAATAAATAGTTGCATTATTGATTGAAAATTGTATGCAAACAAGGTTGAATATAGTAATGCAACAGGATGCTTAAATACAAGATCTCAAGTTTGAGACTGACCAGATCCAGTGTCGAATTTTCCAAATAAATTTCCTGTCCTCCTCTCTGACATATGTAACTGGGGAATACCAAGCCACCACCTGGTTCTGTAGCCCCTCTTCAAATCATTCTCTTCGTCCACTGATGAGTGTTTAAGAGTCTGCCCAATAGGTTTGCCTACTTCGGAAATAGACATAGCTGAGGCCAGGCAATAACTGGAGGCTCCAGTCACAATGTATTAGCCTTCTCATGCTTACTAGGATATTTTTCCCCACAATTTACCCAAGATTTAATCACCAGCCAACTAATCAACCAACCAATTCACCATGGAGAAGAGTGCTTCTTGAGGAGGTAATAGTTGCTCAGCTAGTCAAGAAATTATGATCATTTTTTAAAATCTGAAGATTCATTCCTGTGGTCACAAGAGCCCACAGCCGATCCCTATCACGAACCAGACAAATCCAGGCCACACCTTCCCATCATATTTCTCTAATACAAGTTTTGATTTTATCCTACACATCCAACATTGTATGGAACCTGAACGTTCATTACTTGATGCCGTTCTCTGTCTGGAGCTGGATGAATCCAGTCCACACCTCCCATCATATATTTTTAAGCTATATTTTATTATTATCATCCTGTGAGTGCCTAGGTCTTCCCAGTGATCCCTTTTCTTCAGGTTTTAATACCAGAATAGTGTATGCACTTCTGTTCTCCCCCATGCATGTTAAATGCCCTGCCTATCTCATCATCTTTGCATTTTCATGCATTTTAACTAATTCTAGTTGTTAATATGATTTTCCCCTCTGCTGCTGGATGTCCCAGGACATTGACTAAACAGCTGTCTTAAGGTTCATCCCTGTCCACAGTCTAATGCTGAAATTGCTTCCTGCAAACAGGGCTGTGATTGGCTGTACTACACAAAGAAGAAGCGCTTCACACATTGGCGTACTCTACAAAAGTTGTCGGGGAGATCTGTCAAGAAATTATTGAAGACTTTCAAGCAGTCAAAACAGTTTCCATGGAATGTGACTGTTAGTATCTGAAATCGTGGCCGTCCAATAGCTCTCTGTTTCTTTATATGCATGTAGTCCATTACATAGTAAATTTATCACGCCTTAAAAATAATTTATTCCTGATTATATGTATCTTAAAGGGCTGTTGTATATTTTTCATATTTTGGAACTTCATATATCAATAAATATTCCAGTAAATTCCTTTGCGTTTTGCTAATGACAGTTATTGTAATTGTAGAACTGCACTGTAATATCTATGTCCTACAGTCCTTTGTTCGTTACACATGGAGCATGCTATTTTATTGACATATTAATGTATATTGTCACATGTATGTAGTGAATATAGACCGGGTTTGGATTGGTAATCACATTTATTGAACACTTACAGAATATGGCTACAAATAGCTATGACAGCAATGGCTGCTGTGCAGTCCCCTGTTCACGGTCGCTGCCTAGCAACAGATCTACATGCCACAATATTACACTGATTGCCACATCTTACATTGTGGTGTGATTTAATGTTAGTTTTGGTTAAATGTAAGGTATGAAATATGAAAAGACACTATGGAGTTACATCTCTAGAAATATTTTGATTACGAATATGATATGCATGGGCACCATCAGGAGTGACTTGAACTGAGTACACACGAATCATTCCAATTATTCACCAAACATGTCCTGTAGCTGCCATGATCCTCATTTATTAGAACAACACAACACAACATTTCTGCACAATATGAAAGTTGTTCTGTTACTAGTAAATAAAGATCCATGTCTACTGAATGGTAACCTCGGATTTTGATTTGATACCACTACAAGACCTGAATTTCTAGTTTTGTGTTTGGGCGTGAAATTAGATCTGGATGCTAAACTGTGTTACCTGTATGTATGTATGTATGTAT